>NC_057805.1:356764209-356975849 GCF_018294505.1 Triticum aestivum
CAGTCATTTCTATCATAGAAACAGAGAAAACCTTTATCTCCTTGCACGACACGCAATTGATCTCTCAACATCAATCAATCTCGTCAAGATGTGTCGGGGCATGAACCGAATTGGATATCAAAACTAAGACGGGAAGCGACACGTAGTGGAGGCAAAGTGAAACTTTAAATGAACCGTTTGTTTGTATGCATGTCGGACAAATTACAACATTGGAAATACAACCATGGTCTAGGCCCACATGCGAATGATACTCGGCGAAATGTTCAAATGAGGCATGCGGGAGTGACACGCTCATCGTCGCTTTACACGATCGGTTTTAGTGTGCCGAGGGTGGCGTTAGCATTGTGGCACGATCAGCAGATCAACACCCGGCTCATCGACGATGCATAGGGCGCCGAAGTGCGCGCGCGCCGCGACGCGTCCGCGGAGTGGTGTGGCGCGGCCAACTGCATCCCCAGGACCTGAGACCATGCCGGGTCGTCTTGCTTTTTCAATGACATGTGGGTTCGCGTGTGAGCAAAGGGCATCTCCAACGTTGCCCCGACCGCAACTGACTACCCTAGCACACCAAAAACCCTCGTCCCTCGCGCCGTCGCGCGGTGTGTTCCCAGCCGGCGCCAGCTGCCCGCATTCATGCCGTCCGTCCGTATGCGGTCCTTAAGAGGCTCGGTGCCCGAGGAACCAACTCCGGCGACTTAATGACGCACCCGAACGCTTGGCCTCACCGGAATGCGCTACTTAAAGCGGCAACGCCCAGCTAACCTCCACACCATAGTGCATCGTCCTGCTACCTGGCACCACATCCACCATGACCGCGAGCATGAACGCTCCACGGGACAGCTTGTCTTCGGGGATGAAGCTCGAGGTCACCGCCCTCGCTCAAGTCGCCGCTCGCGACGCAATAGCAGCGTAGCCGGACGCGCACGCGACCGCACAAGCGGTGGCCACGCTGGCGGCCGACGACGGGAGCACCGTCAGCCACGCGTCCTACTTGCCGCCGTCCAACGTCCGGCACCGCCGAGGTCGGGGACTCCTCCGAGGATGAGTAGGGCATGGGAGGTGGTAGGGCATGGTGTGCCAACTGGCCGGTCTGTTTCCCGTGTTCTACTCTTCCTCGCCGAAGACCGCACCTTCACTTCATGGGTCTTGAACCCCGCCCCCGTACATGGAGATCGCAGATGGAGGACGTCAGTCGCCGCCGTAGAATAGGTTTAGGGTCGGGTTTCTTTTATTTTTCTGTCCTATAAAAGTTTGAAATGTAATGAAAATCTGCCGTGTTTGCATCAATATCGGCCGGTGTATATGAACTTTCACAATAATATACTCCCTCCGTCCAAAAAAACTTGTCATCAAAATGGACAAAAAGGGGTGTATATAGAACTAAAATACATCTAGATACATCCCTTTTATCCATTTTGATGACAAGTATTTCTGGACGGAGGGAGTAGTATATTGTAGGAGTACTAGCAAGATGCCCGTGCGTTGCACGGAACATCAAGATCTTGTGGGAGAAAAGGTTGAACGAGGGAAGGCCTTATCTGCAAATGTGGAGAGGAGTGCGGGTAAATTGTCATAGTTTCCTTCCTATCCGTTAGATATAGATTGGACGGCCTATGTTGCAGGATGGCAGGCACACCATCATCACCAACTCTGCTTTTTATTGAACCAAGACAAAGCTAACATGCGAAGTAAATAAACACATAGTCTACATACACAATTTATCTTAGGCACTCCAATAGTACGTCCACTGCACATTCACGCATTTCATATCTTTCCACATCTACGGGAACCTAGAAAAGGGTTAACATAAATTGCCTCTCTCTCTCCTCCCTGATTTTCATGGTGGTGGGCCCCTCCCTCCCCCCAATCTACAATCAACAGCTCACACATTTCACATTACGTTAATTATGTAACTGGGATTACGTAGGTGTAGCATTACTCGTCCTAAAAAACCCAACTAAGCCAACCTCCCAGCATATCGCGCGGGAAAAGACCCGGACGCGCCGTTTTAGTCAGGATTACCGGATTACTAGTAGTAGTATTGATGGATCGCGAAGCACCAAGTTTTTTTTTCTTTAGGGGGCGAAGCACCTAGTTTAAAAGGAAAAAAGGTGGTACACTCACAGCACCCCTGTCGCGGTCGCATTGCACCCCACACATGTTCGGTCCTGCACACGGCTCACGCAAACGGAACGCGCTTCGGCTTGCCTCTTCACTGACACGTGGGACTGCACTTGGAGAAACCGACCATGCGCCAAACTCCCCCCGCCCACCACGAGAAAATCCCCCCCCCTCAAAAAAAATTCCCCCCAAATCCCAAATTCAACCGCCCTATAGCCAACTAGCCAATAATATTCCCCAAACCCCTCCCCCGTCCCCCTCCACTCCATTCGCTCCGCCAAAGCCGCCCTCCCTGCCGCGCCGATACGTCGGTGCCGCAGTTCGTCGAGGGGACGCACGGCAATCCTCTCGCTCCCATAGTAAGCTCTCATAGACTACCGTCCTCTAGCCGTGCCGCTACCGCTGGCAAAGTTCTTGTGGAGGCGCACAGCGGTCACCACCGCCACCGCTGGCAACGTTCATGTGGAGACGCAAACGGTCAGCTTCTCCCACGATACACGCATTCTAGACTGAGGCCCCGTGCATGTTGGTGTAGTACTGAATGTTAGCTGATAGACGCTGTTAAACTCACTGTTTGCCGAAGTAGTTTACAGTCAATATGCTTTGCTTAAGAAGCTTCCTTGCCCTATTCTGCACTCAATCTGCTTAGCTGAGATGGCATGCCAAGCCTGATTAGTTGCTAAAATATCCTGCCATATATTTATTGTGACGTAGATTGCCATGGTCTAGTAGCCAATCTGTTAGGTGAAATAGTTGTACACCGTTTTATACTCGATCTTTGTTGCTGCGATGGCCTTCGATAGTTCGATGGCCGTGTGCTCGGCCTCATTCACTACTGAAACAGCCTGCCATAATTTAGCACTCAAATACGTTTGCTGAATTAGCTTTACATATATCTCGTTACTTAGATCTGCTCGTCCAAATATCTTGCCATAGCTTTAGACATCGACCTAGGTATTTTTTCTGGACTTCATAAAAAAGCATATATGTTTTTCCTGTAATAGCTAGTAGAAGAACTAAATTGTATGTCTAACAGATGGACAGGACTTGATAACTTCTGCTCGAAGATTCTCCACTACATATGTCGAGGGGGTTGAAAACTTCATGAACTTTATCAGAGCTGAGTACGGTGGTCCGAAATCAGATGTGCTCTGCCCGTGTAGCAGTTGTATGAATTCAGTTACAAGACCCCAGTCAACTGTGTAAAATCATCTACACTTGTATGGGATGTCGGTCACATATACTAGGTGGGTTCATCATGGTGAAGCTGTGAACGTCAATGTTACTGACTATGTGGAAGCAGCAGATCACCATCTTGATCTGCCTGATGCTTAGGTGGAAGAAGAGGAGGAGGTGGTGGTGGCGGAGCCAGTGAGTTTGACCAACATTGAAACAATGCTACGAAATGCTCACGCATTTTGTGAACTTTCACATGCAGAAGAAAAACGGTGGGCCCGCATGTTGGAACAATGCAACGTGGCTGTCACCCCAGGAAATAAGCGGTCAGTATTCTCAGCTATGGTCACCTTTCTTCAGGTGAAGACACCTGAGCGGATGACCAACAAATCATTCAATGCAATGTTGGCTGCTTCCCGTAAATCTTTCCCAGATGCGTCTGAGCTGCCACACACCTACAATAAAATGAAGAATTTCCTTCGTCTAGTTGGAATTGGATATGATACGATCCATGTTTGTCAGAATAATTGTCGGAGTAAATAGCCACGGGTAGCCTAACCGACTACCCCTGGCTCTTCCAAAAAATTATCAGGCCTTTTGGGCCTTCAAGCATGTCAAGCATTGGGCCGCCTTCCCAGGCCGGCTACTTCCAAAGCCGACTCTCAAAAGGCGACCCAGCCTCAGCAACCTCCCCCCCCAAGATAACCACGGGATGGCCGATACCAGGGAGCCGGCCATAGAGAACGCCGACTCCCCAGAGTCGGCCACGAAGAGCGCCGACTCCAAGAAGCCGGCCAAGACCGCAACCACCAAAACTACACCCACATAACGATGACAAGACGGGGTGTGCCCACAGTGCGGCCCACTACCCCTGAAGCCCGAGGCAGGCATGGCCACAGGAGGCCATACGGGACGCCCATCTCTTGTCCGGCTCGGCACTGTAGCCATGCTAGCCTCAACGTCATCCACGACAGACGCCCGTACGGCCCACGGGCGGCGGGCCCCTTTAGCCAGAGAGAGGCGCGAAGGCGGCCCAGCCTCCCCCAGTCGGCCAAGGGTGTAGCCGGCCCCCCAGAAGCCGGCTACCCCTTCCTCGAAGCATGCGCCACATTAAGGAGACAAGACGAGGTAAGGCTACAGTGAGAGCCCGCGAGGCGGCACACTGTAGCCACGCTTACCTCGACGAAGCCCTCGTCATCAAGGACGAGGCTACAGTAAGCAGCCGCCGACAAGACCGCTAAGCGGTGGGGCCGGCCTGTCGACCAAGAGGCCGGCAGCCGGCGGGACCCACCAGTCGGCGGGCCCCAACGGCCGGCGGAGAAGCCGGCGAGCGTAGACACTGACGGCTGGGACTAGCGCCCAGCCAGATTACAATTGTACCCTCGGGGGGTAGGCCTATATAAACTCCCCGGGGCACCCATGCAAAGGGTTGGCTTCTGAGCATAGCACACACACCATAGAGAGAGAGAAGCGAGAGCTAGCCTTGTTCTTCTTCTCCCTTGAACCCAACAGCTCTAGGAGCGATTGTAGCTACTTTTCCTGATCTAGTGATCATGCGGAGACCCCGCAGAGCAGGACTAGGGGTGTTATCTCCTCGGAGAGCCCCGAACCTGGGTAAGATCCGCCGGCGTGCATGTCTTCGCCTCATCCCGTTTCCAGGCACCGGCCACGTCTTATTGGCACCCACAATGATAAGCCACCCGTTGGCATATGTCGCACCTACCACCCGACATTTGGCGCCCACCGTGGGGCCAGGTGCACCGTCGTCCGGAGACCTGTTCTGGACGGGAACCCTCTTCCTCCCCCGCGAGCGCAGCCAGCCTGCTGCGCCCGATGACGTTTGCCTCGACGCATTGCAAGGCGCCGACGACGCCTGCGCAGCGAGCTGCCTCGCCGATCTGCTCGGCGAGACTCGCATCTCCGACGAGCCTGCGTCCGACGCAGGCACGGACTACCCCGAGAGCCTCCTCGTCAGCCACCTCGACCAGCTTCACGTCTCCGGCGAGCCAGCTGCAGATGTGGAGTCGGTCGGCCCCACCGACCCGATGCTCGTTGACTCCGACACGGCATCGCTCGACGCTTACCCCTCCGACGTGGTGGTCTTCGACGATCCTCTCCCTCGAGCTGATAGCGGCAGCAGCGCTGTCACCGAAGTGTTGGTCATCAGCCACGTCGCCAACTCGGGCGAAAACGCCCATGACGCCCTGCAAGCGGTGATGCATGACCTCTCCGTCCCCATCCCGGCCGACGCCGACGCCGAGACACTGGAGGCACGCCGCCTCGCCCTCATCGCAGAAGGCCAGAAGATAGCATCCATGAGATGCCTCACCGAGGCCCACCAGCGCGAAGTAGACCGCGCCGCCTTCGGTACGCCGCCGCCTAGCGGCCCGAGCCGAGCCGGCTTCGTCCAGAAGCGCGGCGCGGCCGTCGCCAGCATGCTGGGGGCAGATCGCCCCGTCTACGCCACCCCGCTCGAGAATCTGCGAGCCGCTCAGGTGGCCGCAGAAGAGCTCAATGGGCTGGGAGCCGACGAGCTCCCCTACATGACAAGACGGATCCAGCAGCTGATCGACGCGGCTGTAGAACGGCACGAAGCCGGCGCCCGTGTTGATAGTCATCCCCCGCGCCGGGAGCACGCCGCGACGTCCCGCTCGCCGACTGCGAGCGGCGCACGCCAGAAGAAAGACAAGGAGCCGGCTGCCAGCCGCAGCCGGACTCGCATCACCATCGAGCGCGACGCGGAAGGCCGCCCTCGAGCAGTGGAACGCCAAGGAGATTTGCCTCCTCCCCCGCCTCGAAGAGAAAGACGTCTCACTCTGCCGCCTATCACGCACCCGACTCTTGGCGACCGACTCGGCCGCCGAGAAGGAGTCGGCGAGAACGATGCCCGCCACCGGATCGACCGCCTTGCTCGATCCTTGGCGTTAGAAGAAGAAGACGATGTCGGCCCGCCATGCTTTGGCCCCCGCATCCGCGACAAGCCCTTCCCCAAAGGGTTCTCGCTCCCCAGAGACACGCCCAAGTACAACGGCTCAGTGAAGCCGGAAGATTGGCTCATCGACTACTCCACGGCTGTCAGCATAGCCAACGGCAATCGGCGCGTCGCCGTGAAGTACGTCCCCCTCATGCTGCAAGGCACGACACGCACATGGCTCAACAGCCTCAAGCCCTACAGCATCAACAGTTGGCTAGACTTCACGGAAGACTTCGTCCGCAACTTCACCAGCACCTACAAGCGGCCTCCCAAGCCTCGCCAGCTCTCCCTCTGCGTCCAAGGGCCCAACGAGTCGACCCGCGACTACCTCACGCGGTGGGCCGAGCTCCGCAACTCCTGCGAGGGGGTGCACGAGGTTCAGGCCATCGAGTATTTCACCGCCGGGTGCCGAGAGGGCACCCTCCTCAAGCACCGACTTCTCTGCGACGAGCCGGCTACCCTCGACGAGTTGCTGGTCATCGCGGACAAGTACGCCACGGCCGACTCCTCGATGAAGACCGAGCTCCGAGTAGACGCCTCGGGGCAGGTGATTGCTCCGGCTCCCAAGACGCCGGCCGGCGACCCTAATCGGTGCCCCTACCAGAACGATCACAACCGCAAGGCCCCCATGCCGACTTCCGCCAGTCAGCAGGTGGCCACCGTTGAAGATGAGCAACCCGAAGAACGGCCCGCTCCCAAGAAGAAGGGCGGCAGGCCGGCTTGGCAGCCGGCTTTCTCTTACGAGTAGGCTCTTGACGCCCCCTGCAAGTTCCACAGTGGCGCGAAGCCGTCTAACCACATGACCCGAAAATGCCACTGGCTCACGCGAATCACCAAGGGCGAGGGGATGTTGCCGCCGCCGCCTCCCGGTCCGCCGCCTCCAGCCCCCCAGCAGCCGGCGGCTCGGCCGACAGTCGGCGCCATCCACGACGAATTCCCTGAAGAGCACGCCGCCTACGTCGTCTTCACCAGTCAAGCCGACGACAAGCGCAGTCGGCGCTGACAGCATCAAGAAGTTAATGCAGTCGCCTCTAGCGCCCCCGAGTTCATGCACTGGTCAGAGAAGCCAATCAGCTGGAGCCAGGCCGACCACCCAGAGGTGATGCCCTCTCCTGGCTCCTATGCAATGGTCTTGGACGTCACCCTCGCGATGGAGAGGCGAGCCGCCCGATTCTCCCGCATCCTGATAGACGGCGGAAGCAGTATCAACATACTGTACCGTGATACCATGGAGAAGCTGAACATCAAGGCGAAGCAGCTTATGCCGAGCCGCACCGTCTTCCATGGTATCGTCCCCGGCTTGTCTTGCTCCCCGATCGGCAAGATTAAAATAGATGTTCTCTTCGGAGACAAAGATCATTTTCGCCGAGAAGCAATCTGGTTCGAGGTAGTCGATTTGGAGAGCCCCTATCATGCTGTGCTTGGCCGACCTGCTCTGGCCAAGTTCATGGCTGTGCCCCACTACGCCTACCTGAAGATGAAGATGCCGAGCTCGAAGGGGATCATCACGGTAGCCGGCGACTACAAGAAGTCCATCGAGTGCGCCATGGCCAGTAGCCGGCTGGCCGAGTCCCTCGTGGTGCAGAAGAGAAGAAGATGCTGGAGCGGGTTGTGGCCATGGCCGGCAAGCAGCCGGCCCTGTCCCCCAACCCCAAAGATTGTGATGCGCAGGGCTCCTTCCAGCCTGCCAAAGAGACGAAGAAGATACCTCTGGACCCGGAGAACCCGGAGAGGTTCGCTGTCATTGGGGCGAACTTGGATAGTAAATAGGAAGGCGAGCTCGTTGACTTCCTCCGTGAGAATCGAGACATTTTTGCATGGTCCCCAAAGGACATGCCGGGTGTCCCGATGGATTTCGCCGAGCACAAATTACATGTCCGAGCCGACGCGAAGCCGGTCAAGCAACCCCTCCGCCGACAGTCAGAAGAGAAGAGAAGAATCGTGGGAGAAGAGATAGCCCGGCTCCTTGCCGCTAGCTTTATCATGGAAGTGTTCTTTCCAGAGTGGCTTGCCAACCCAGTTCTGGTTCTGAAGAAGAATAAGAAGTGGCGTATGTGTATAGACTACACCAGCCTCAACAAGGCCTGCCCAAAGGATCCGTTTGCTTTGCCACGGATTGACCCAGTGATAGATTCCACAGCCGGATGCGAGCTGTTGAGTTTTTTGGATGCCTACTCAGGGTACCATCAGATCAAGTTGGACCCAGCAGACCGCCTGAAGACTGCCTTCATCACACCATTTGGAGCTTTCTGCTACCTGACTATGACATTCGGCTTGAGGAATGCCGGCGCCACTTTTCAGCGTTGCATGCAGAAATGCCTCTTGAAACAACTCGGCAGAAATGCCCACGTCTATGTAGACGACATTGTGGTGAAGACAGAGAAGCGCGGCACCCTGCTGGAAGACCTGAAAGAAACATTCGCCAACTTGCGTCGATTCCAAATCAAGCTCAACCCCGAGAAGTGCGTGTTCGGAGTGCCAGCCGGCCAGCTGCTAGGCTTCCTGGTCTCCGAACGCGGCATCGAATGCAACCCTGTCTAGATCAAGGCCATCGAGAGGATGGAGATTCCCACCAAACTGCGAGATGTGCAGAAGTTCACCGGCTGCCTGGCCTCCCTGAACCGTTTTATCAGCCGACTAGGAGAGAAGGCTCTCCCCCTGTACCGACTCATGAAGAAGTCCACTCACTTCGAGTGGAATGACCAAGCCGACCAAGCCTTCCATGAGTTGAAGAGGATGCTGACCACTCCGCCTGTCCTGGCAGCACCGACTGAAAAGGAGCCCATGCTCCTCTACATTGCTGCGACTAGCCGAGTAGTCAGTACTGTTGTTGTGGTCCAGCGCCCGGAAGAAGGCCGAGCCCAGCTAGTCCAGAGGCCGGTGTACTATCTCAGCGAAGTGCTATCCAGCTCAAAGCAAAACTACCCGCACTACCAGAAGATGTGCTATGGGGTGTACTTCGCTGCCAAGAAACTGAAGCCATACTTCCAAGAGCATCCCATCACGGTCGTGTGCACCGCCCCGCTCGCCGAGATCATAGGCAGCCAGGATGCATCCGGCCGGGTGGCTAAATGGGCTATTGCACTAGCGCCCTACACGATTTTCTAGCAACCCCGCACCGCCATCAAGTCCCAAGCGTTGGCCGACTTCCTCGTCGACTGGGCCGAGACCCAGTACCTACCGCCGGCTCCCGACTCTACCCATTGGCGGATGCACTTTGACGGGTCCAAGATGCGCACCGGTTTGGGAGCCGGCATCGTCCTCACCTCTCCCAAAGGCGACAAGCTCAAGTACACACTGCAGATCCACTTCGCCGCCTCCAACAACGTGGCCGAGTACGAGGCGCTCGTGTATGGGCTCTGGCTGGCCAAAGAACTCGGCATACGCCGGATCCTGTGTTACGGCGACTCAGACTTGGTGGTCCAGCAGTCGTCTGGCGACTGGGACGCCAAGGACGCGAACATGGCGAGCTATCGATTCCTCGTCCAGCAGATCAGCGGATACTTCGAAGGGTGCGAGTTCCTTAACGTGCCAAGGGCCGACAACGACCAAGCAGATGTCCTAGCACGAATCGGCTCCACCCGACAGGCCATACCGACTGGCGTCTCCCTCCAGCGCCTCCTCAAGCCGTCCATCAAGCCGTCTCCAGAGTCGGACTCTATCTTCGTACCGCCTGCGCCAGATGCAGCCGGATCCGACTGGAGGAACCCCGCAGACGGCACGGGGACTTCGACAACTGGCCCGGGGACTGCCGTAGTCGCACCCGGCCCGGGGACTTCAGAACCCGGCCCGGGGACTGCAACGACACAAGAAGCGGTGGCCGACTCCAATTCCACGCCACCCAACCCGCCCACCCGATTTATGGTGGCTACACTAACAGAAGAAGAAGTCACAGCTCCATCATGGGCCCAGCCCATCCTCAAGTTCCTAGTCAGCAGAGAGCTGCCGGCTGATGAAATCTCAGCCAGACTAGTGCAACGACGAGCTGCTGCATGTGCAATAATCAACAGAGAGCTTGTGAAGCGCAGCGTCACTGGAGTCTTCCAGCGTTGTGTCGAGCCAGAAAAAGGAGTGGCAATCCTCAAGGATATCCACCAAGGCGAATGCGGCCACCACGCAGCCTCAAGATCACTTGTGGCCAAGGCTTTCCGCCATGGTTTCTTTTGGCCGACTGCCTTGGAAGATGCTAAAGAGATAGTCAAGAGCTGCAGAGGATGCCAAGTTTTTAGTTCCAAGCAACACCTACCGGCTTCTGCACTCAAGACCATTCCCCTCACCTGGCCCTTTGCCGTCTGGGGACTGGACATGGTGGGCCCTTTCAAGACAGCCCGCGGCGGCTTGACGCATCTACTTGTCGCTGTGGACAAGTTCACAAAGTGGATCGAAGCAAAGCCGATCAAGAAGCTGAACGGGCCGACTGCCGTGACATTTATCACTGACATCACTACTCGGTACGGCGTGCCGCACAGCATCATCACCGACAACGGCACGAACTTCGCCAAAGGAGCACTGGCACGTTTCTGCGCGACGCAGGGCATCCGACTGGACTTAGCGTCCGTTGCCCACCCGCAGTCAAACGGCCAGGTCGAGCGAGCAAATGGACTCATCCTCTCCGGCATCAAGCCCCGACTGGTTGTACCACTGGAGTGATCGGCCGGCTGCTGGCTCGATGAGCTGCCGGCTGTCATCTGGAGTCTGCGCACTACACCCAACAAGTCAACCGGCTTTACTCCATTCTTCCTTGTATATGGTGCCGAAGCTGTCATCCCAATAGACATCGAGTTCGACTCGCCTCGGATCACCATGTACACGGAGGCGGAGGCCAAGGAAGCAAGAGAAGACGGCATCGACCTACTGGAAGAAGGCCGGCTATTAGCACTCAGCCGGTCCGCCATCTACCAGCAAGGGCTGCGCCGCTACCACAACCGCAAGGTCAAGCCAAGATCCTTCCAAGAGGGCGACCTTGTGCTCTGGCCGATCCAGCGAACAGCCAGCCAGCACAAGCTCTCGGCCCCTTGGGAAGGCCCCTTCGTCGTCAGCAAGGCACTCGGCAACGACTCCTACTACTTGATCGATGCACAAAAACCAAGAGCACGCAAGAGAGATGACTCCGGCAAGGAGTCGGGGCGACCATGGAACGAGAACCTCCTGAGAAGATTTTACAGTTGAAAGCAGTATGTATCATGCTACCCTTTTGTATTAAGTACGAACCAACAGGCCCCCCAAACAGTACTCGGGGACTGCCTTTATCTATCTATGAATGACGAGTGTCATATCCATGAATGTATTATTACATTTGATTTCTTGTTGGGCACCGGGTTCGACTAGTCGGCCCGGGGACTGGCCGCCTTGAGCTATATTAAAAAGTTCCACCTGAAGTCAGACAAGTAGTGCGCCGGCTCCCGAGTCCTCTCTTGCTGAAAGTCGTAGCTCGAAGAACTGACTGTCCGACTAGCAAGAGGCGAGGAAGAAAGGATGCCCACACGAAAGACGGCTAAGGACCAACGAACTTATATAGCAAAAACACAGCCTCCAACCACGCTTGCCGACTGTCAGAACAGCCGGCTGGCCGGCTTCCTAAGCACTTAGCTTCAGTCCAGCAAAGCTAGAGTACTTCCCCCCCCCCCAATTGGCCAAGCACTCCTCCAGCTATAGATTGCAGAGCAACTGTCTGACTCGGGAGGCGGCAACCAAGGGAGGGCGGCAAAGGAAACAGCCGGAGGATAAAAAGCAAAGTACGAGGAAAAGCCAAATGCATGCATAAAGTTATATATACATATAAAAGCCCCAAACAGGCCGGCAATCGACATGGTTCGAATACACCCCCAGTGGGTGGAATTGTGTAGACTTAACAGAATATTGTTCCAAAAGTGACAAGACAGGAAAACAAAACATGGCAGACTAGACTAGGGCGCGGTACGGGAGCCGAGATGGTCGGTGGAGACGGCCTCGCCGGCTGAAGGAGTGGCCACCTAGCGGGTCTCGGCTCGGTCACCACCAGTGGCAGGCGACGCACTCGTGCGTGACGTGGTGCTGGAGGCGTGGTCAGGCTGAGGCTGGTCGGCTGCTCCACCAGCCGGCTCGGCGTCTTCACCCTCCTCCTCCTCTTCGCCCTCGTCGCTGGAGTCGATCTCCTCCGCCGAGTCTTCACCGTCTGCCGGGTTCAGCCCGAACCACTCCTCCGGCTGGGCGACACCGTTGTCATCTACCTCGGGGGCGAAGACGCTGGTGTCGGTGTAGTCGGCGATCGCCGAAGCCCGCCGGAAGATAGCCGGCCGCGCCGGCTCCAGCTCCGTGTCGGCTTGCTGGCGCCAGGTAGCCAGCTGATCCAGGCTCAGGCCAGGATACCAGGCCTTGACGAACTCCAGCGCCCGCCTGGCGCCGGACCGAGCCGCCGAGGCCTTCCAGGCTTCGAAGCGGCCGACGGCCACCTCCAGCCAGTCGGCAGTTCGACTGGGGGTGCGAGGAACCACTTGGCCGGGCCAGAGGGCGGCCAACACTTGCGCCCCGGCACGCTGAAGCCGGCGGAGCAGTCGGTGAGCCGGCTGGATGCGGGCCTGGATTGCCAAGAGCTGCTCCTCCAGCGAACGGCCGGCGGTTGGCGAAATCTCGAAGCCAGCCTGCCTCCGTGCCTGGCGGCGGGCCTCGATGACCTGGTTGGCGGCGGTAGAATAGCCAGGGAAATACTCTGTGCAAGAAAGAAGAAGAAAAGAAGAGAAGAACACCAAGTCAGAAAACGAGCCAAAAGCGGCAGACGGCAAGAAAGGACGAAGAAGTAGGCGGCTTACCGTCAACCAGATCTTCGATCTGACCATAGCCAGAGATCAGAGTTTGCCTCGCTTTAGCCCAGCCAGCCGCCTCCGTCTCGTACTCGGCCTGGAGGGCAGCTTCGCGGTCCTGCACCGCCTTCAGAGCTGCCTTGTGGCCTTCTCCTGGTCGGCCAACTTCTTGGCCAAGCGGTCGCGTTCCTGCACCAAGGCGGCGAGCTCGGCATCCCGGGCACGAAGGGCAGTCTGAGACTCCCCCAGCTGTGCCCTTAGACCGGCGTTGGCCGCTGCAGAGAGGGCAAAAAAAGAAAGAACAGTAAGAGGAAGTCGTCAAGGAAGATCCGACCCGACTACTCAGCAGTCGGCCCGAATCTCGGGGACTACACCCAGTGGGTGCGCTGACGCGCCCCCACATGAGATAAAGAACAAAGCACGTACCCCGGCTCTCAGTAATGCCGGTGATCTTCTGGGTCACCTCCCGAGCCTGGGAGTTGAAGGCGGCCGCACGAAGATTGTGGTAGTCCTGCAAGATAGACAGAAGATCGAAGTAAGAACAAGAATAGCAAAGCCAAATCCACTAAGAAGTTCCAAGCCGCTTGCTCAGCAGCCGACTCGGAACTCGGGGACTACACCCAGTGGGTGCGCTGACGCGCCCCCATAGAAGAAATCAAGACCGAGAAGAAGCAAGATAAGAAGACTAACCCGGATGGCCGCCCGCGTCGCAAGGAACTCGTCGGTAAACTGCCTCAGCGCCGTAGCCTGAGCCTGGAGCCGGGTCCGGACGTCCTGCGCGGCCACGTTCATCACGGCCGTCCCTCCGCCCGGCGTCCACCCCGAGGTAGCGCTGGCCACCTCCACATCCTGGCCCAATGAGCTGGAGCCCGCGGCTGGCTGCGGCTCCGACGCGGCCTTCTGTGGCTCTGACGCAGCCTTCCCCGCGCGCCGGCTCGGCGTCATCTGGACCGCCAGCTCAGTCCTCGCGGCCGGCCCGCCCCCCGCCGACTGCGCAGGTGGCAGATCAGGCCGGCCTCCTTGAGCCGCCCCAGTCGGCGGGGTCGGCACCGGCGCCCTCTCTAGGACGACGACATCGTCGTCCCTCTCCAGCCCTGGCTGGTCGCCGCCGGCTCCTTCTGGCGAGGGCTCCAGGGCCCCAGGCGCTGCGACACGCAGCGGGGTGACCATCAAGGCCTCCTCCGCCGCCGCCGCAGCTACAGCCTCCGCTTGGGCCTTGGCTGCGGCGTCGGCACGCGCCTTCGCCGCCTCCTCCTCCTGCGCCGCCTGGGCGGCGGCCGCCTTCCGCGCCTCCCGCGTGTTCCGCTCTGTCGCCGCCTGAAGGTCGGCGCGGGGGTCCACGCGGTGAGTGGTGCTCCCAGACCCCCTCGGCGACTCGACGACAGAAGCGGCAGCCGCCCGCTCGAGCGACAGTGGAGCTCTGGTTGTTTGGAGAAGAAAACAAGGATTCAGGAACCACCAAAGAAAAGAAAGAAAAAAAGAGTACATGAAGGAGTTTGAGCTTACGCCGACACCGTCTGCGGTTGCTTCACCGTCTTGCGGAAGCGAGCCGCCTTCGCGGCCGCCTCCTCCCGCCTGGTCGCCGTCGCCCCGCCCCTGGGCTTCTTGGTCCGACTGCCGAACAAACCCTGTGCGGCACGACGCTTTTGACCACCGCCCCGAGCAGGCGGTGCGGCGGAGGAACCCGTGCCGCGGCTAGATGCCGGTTGATGGTGCGGCCGACTTCGGCCTCTTCGTCGTCCGGCCAGTCGTCGAAGGTGACTCCATGCCCGGAGCCGCCTGCTTCGCCGCCGGCTTGGCCACCACCCGGCTCGGTGTTGTCGTCCATAGCGGCCGCCCCCAAGTCGGGGTCCTCCAGATCATGCTCCGTCTGGTCGGGGACGAATCGGCGCTCCGCGTCCGACCCGCCGGCAGGCCGAAGAAGAGGGCTCTGTCGAAAACAAGCCGACTAAGTTAGAGTCGGCCAAGAGGAACTCGGCAACAGAACTGAGAAAAGAAAAAGAGACAAGGAGAACATACCGTAGGCGGCGGATTGGTTCGACTATATGGCTCCTTGCCGAACTGCCACTCTTCGGTGAGTTTGCAGTTCGCGAGGTAGTTCACCATATAGGCCACCTCGTCGTGCGGCATGTCCTTGGTACACATCCGGCTCGAATCGAGCTGGTTGCTCATCTGACTGATCAGATGAGGGCGGCTCTGGAGCGGGAGTACTCGGCGCGTGACGAAGGCGGCCAGCAGGTCGGGCCCCGACAAGCCTTCCGACTGGATCATCACCCGCACTCGGGCGATGGCTGCGTTTCCAGCCGGCGTCAGCGTCACGGCCCGGTATGACCACTGAGGCCGCCTGCCCGCAGGTGGGCCGGCTACATAAGCCGGCAGGTTGATGTAGTCACCCCGTGGGGCGATGTTCCGCACGTAGAAGTATGACTTTTGCCACCTCTTCACCGACTGGATCGGCGGGATGACGGGGAAGGGGTTGTCGCCGACCGCCCTCCGCACCACGATGAAGGCGCCAGTCTGAGCCGGCACGCCCTGCATGCGCGTGCCCAGCTTGGACTGGAAGAACTCCCCCCAGAGCTCGAGGGTAGGGAGGACTCCAGGGTAGCCTTCGCACAGGGTGACGAAGGTAGACAGCAGCACCACCGCGTTTGGGGTGAGGTGGTGCGGCTGGAGCTGGTAGAACTCGAGCCAGGAATGGAAGAAGGCGCTCACGGGCAGGCCGATGCCGCGCAAGAAATGCGAGCGGAAGACCACCCGCTCGCCCTCCCGCGGCTCCGGCGTAATTTCCTTCACCGGCGCGAGACGGACCTCCACCTTGTCCGCGCCAGGCAGCCGCCGCGTCTTGCGGAGGAACCCGACGTGATCCTCGTGGAAGTTGCAGCCATCCCAATCCCCGCCATACTGCTCCGTGGCGGGATGCATGGCGAAAACGAGCGCGGCGGCGGAGGAACGAGTGGTGGAAGAGCGCGGCGGCGAGGCGCTGCTGCAAGAAACGGCAAGAGAAAGAAGATGGTGGAAGGAGGAGGAGCGTGCGAGAGCCTGCCGCTCTCCCTCTCCCCCTACTTATAGCCTCGCGAGGTGAAGCCGGGGAGGCCGGACGTGGGGTGGGACGTGGGATTAACTGCAGCCACTCCCCCCACGCCTCGCGATTATTACGCCCTAAAGGCGTGCCGAAACTGCCGCAAGGAGACGTGCGGGCGGTTTCGGGCTGCAGAGAATCCGCGCCTGGGCTCGGGCATGGACGTGGCGGGCCCCCGCCTTGCGGCGACGTCCCGTCGCGCGCGTGGGCTGGCAGGCTTTTTGGCCAAGAGAGGCCACGTGGTCTGCAGGCGGCGAGTGGCCGGCCCGCGGCTCGGTGCACGCGCTGGCGAGCTCCCAACCTCCGACTCCAAAAATTTTGGCCAAGACGGCGTGCCTAACTAAAACCGGTTCCCAGCTGCCGGCTTGTCGAGATAGGAAGCTGATCGAACTTCTCGACTCCTACCCAACCTCGAAGCCCAATCAGCTTCGGGGAATACTGTCGGAGTAAATAGCCACGGGTAGCCTAACCGACTACCCCTGGCTCTTCCAAAAAATTATCAGGCCTTTTGGGCCTTCAAGCATGTCAAGCATTGGGCCGCCTTCCCAGGCCGGCTACTTCCAAAGCCAACTCTCAGAAGGCGACCCAGCCTCAGCAACCTCCCCCCCCCCCAAGATAACCACGGGATGGCCGACACCAGGGAGCCGGCCATAGAGAACGCCGACTCCCCAGAGTCGGCCACGAAGAGCGCCGACTCTAAGAAGCCGGCCAAGACCGCAACCACCAAAACTACACCCACATAACGGTGACAAGACGGGGTGTGGGCACAGTGCGGCCCACTACCCCCGAAGCCCAAGGCAGGCATGGCCACAGGAGGCCGTACGGGACGGCCATCTCCCGTCCGGCTCGGCACTGTAGCCATGCTAGCCTCAACGTCATCCACGACAGACGCCCATAAGGCCCACGGGCGGCGGGCCCCTTTAGCCAGAGAGAGGCGCAAAGGCGGCCTGGCCTCCCCCAGTCGGCCAAGGGTGTAGCCGGCCCCCCAGAAGCCGGCTACCCCCTTCCTCGAAGCATGCGCCACATTAAGGAGACAAGACGAGGTAAGGCTACAGTGAGAGCCCTCGAGGCGGCACACTGTAGCCACGCTTACCTCGACGAAGCCCTCGTCATCAAGGATGAGGCTACAGTAAGCAGCCGCCGACAACACCCCTAAGCGGTGAAGCCCTCGTCATTATGGTAGTATCTTGATCGAGTAAGTTGGCCACCTCCCCATAAGGATTTCTTAGGATTTATTCCACTAGTTATTCCTTATGGATTTCTGCGCACCCGAAGTCCGACCTACTACTTGATGTTCAAGATACCAAACCACATCTAATGGGTTACGCTAGAACATCAAGGAGAACATTAGAAGCGGAGTGCTAAATGTCTCTCGGTCGATCATCCAGATTTTGCTTCCTTGGCCTCGCTAAGGTGAAATCTGAGAAGGTGTTATCTTCCTTTGCATCTGCATCGTCCATCACTATTCATCATGGTGGTATGTTGTGTTGCCAGGATCCTTGACACGGATATTGGTAAAACCTTGATGAATACGGAAATGCTCAAGTTCTTGAGAGCACGCACAAGCACTAGGTGTTATCATCGGCACTAACTGGAATTGCCCCCAGTTTCCTTCGGTTGTGCTAAACCTTTCAAACAGTAGATTCACTCTCTACTGTCGAGTTTCTCCCCAGGTACTAGAATCATTCCTAGCATTTGCATTTTTTGTTCCCAGCTTGCATCGTCATTGTGCCATCCTACCTTGGATTACCCTTCCCAGTAATTACTGATAAGGACCATCTTCAAAAGTGGTCCCACCAGGGGTTCCGACCATTTCCAGTGATAAGAAAATCACCCCTTGTGTTGTCATTCAACAAGGTAGTCCACATCGTCCATCCTAGCCCGAGTGTGTCGTTCTCCCGAACTCCCTCGAACGATCGTTTGTGATTGCCTTAGGCTAGTATAAAGAGTTTCAATGATCTTAGGATCAAAAGTAATTCTTTTTGCCACTTAAGGAATAGTTCTACGAGTCACCTTTCCCAAGGTGCCCCGTTATGGAATCGTGGGAATTATCTCCTCGCTACGTTGAAACCATGCACCGTCTTATTCAGCGTGGAATTGTGTTTATCAACTTGAATCTTCGATCTCTGTTTCACTTCATCCCTCTCTCGATGTATGTGTTGAGTCTCAGCTCAAGAGATACTCAACGTCGCATTCCGTGAGTTGATCGTGAGTTGCTCGATCTTTAAGGAGATCAATTTCTATAGAGTTTCCCTTATCGTCATCGTGTCGGATGAAGATCTCGAAAGCAAAGACGTCAACGTTAATTGAAGCAACGGATCAACATCTTCGTGAAGGGCAGTTGGACCGAGAAGACTGTGATAGTTTTGTGACCCCTCTGTCTTCTTACTTCACTTCTTGAATCTCGGGACGAGATTCTTGTTTAGTGGGGGTGAGTTGTCACAGCCCTAGAAATCTTCTTGTAATTAGTGGCATTGCATCCATGCATCATTTTCGATTTCAATTAATCTTGAAATGGGGATGTTAAAACCCTAGCACTAAATGAAATACAATTAGGGTCAAATTAAATCTTTTCGATCTACCCAAAATGGCCTTCAGAAAAGTTCATCAATTTTGGAATGGGTGAAAACTTCTCCCAAAAATGATGCACACATTTCTAGGACATTTATGGATTTTGGAGTTAATTCATAAGTATTTGAATTTGGACAATTAAATTCTATAAATACTCTTAAATGTCCAAATAATCTTGAAAGCATTTGAGGGTCGTGGGAAATAATTTCCCAAGTGCCACAAATATTTTGAGCATTTTACAAAGTGGTTTGGCATTTTTGCTAAATCGAACCAATTACAGAAAATAGAAAACAGAAAGAAATAAAAAAGGAAGCAGAGACTTACCTGAGGCCCACTTACCTGGTGGCCTAGCAGATTCTGCCCAGCCCACCTCCTCCTTCCTGTCGTCTTCCTCCCCAGGCCAGTAGGCAGAGCGCGTGGACGCAGCGCGCCGGCACGCGCCCCGGCCACCTCCACCCTGCCTGCCTGCGTCCCCGTCACCCTGGATCTCTCCCGCGTCGCCACGCACCCCCTGGGACTCTCTCACTCTCTCCCGACCTTCTCCCTCTCCTCTGTCTCTCTCCATCGCTCTTCCCCTCACGTGCCTGAGCACGCCGCCGTGAACCACCGCAACCACTAGCATCCCCGCGGCCATCCAACTAGCCTACAAGCTCCGCCTCAGATCCATGAAGCTCTACGCCGACGCACGTGACGCCGGAGCGCCCCGCAGCGCCGCTATCGCTGTTGTCTTCTTCCTCTGCTCCGAGCGCCGCCCCGTTCGATTCGTCACCGTCCGGGCTTCCCCGACCTCTCCGACGACGCCTTAGAGTTCACTGTGAGCTCCTGTTGCTTCCCCCTCGCTCTCCCCCTCTGTTCTCGTCCCCTAGCCCCGTCTTCCGACCGAGCCCGAGAGCTCACCGCCGCCGGCCATGGCACCGTCGTAGCTAGAGCGCATCCACGACGCATTCGAGCCCACCCCCGTGCTCAGCGAGTCCGAGGGCTCCGTAGCAACCCGCAGCTCGTCCTCCCGTGCACCAAAACGCTGTGTCCGAGCGTGCCCATACTCCGGCCGCCGCGGAAGCGCTCGCCGCCGTCACCTCCGGCCATCCCAGCTGCTGCTGCTACCACCACTAGATGCGCGGGAGCGCCAGCAATCCGTAGGAGCAAACCCCGCCTCAAACCGTGGGCTATAGCGAGATCCCGACGATCTCCGTCGCGCGAAATGGTCCTCGCCGGCGAAACTCCGGCGACTGATGACGTGGCTCGTCATTAGCCACTAATGACCCAGCTAAACCACCCCTAGAGCCACTGCCATGTGGGCCCAGGCCCTAATTAACTTAGATTAGAACTAACTAATTTGGTTAGTTAGCTGAGTCACTGACCAGTGGGCTCCACTGGTCAGGTTTGACCTGGACCAGCCGTTGACTCGCTGACGCAGTGATGACGTCAGGCTGACGCAGTATTACATTTTCTGGATTTATTTTTAATCAGGAAATTCCAGAAAATAGTATAAACTTCTAAAAATCATATAAAATCAACCGTAGCTCAGAATGAAATAATTTATATATGAAAAATTATTAGAAAAATGCAATCTATCCATCTGTATCATTTTCATGCATGTCAAACTAAGTTATACCTGCTGTATAGGTGAAAACATGATAATGCACTATTTGAATTCATAGTTTGAATTTGAATTTGAACCTTGAGTTCAAATCATTGCTAGTTGCATTAGGCCAAATCACGTCATATTGCCATGTCATGATCATGCATCATATTGTGCATTGCATTGATTGTGTTCTTCCTTGTTTGCCGGTGATTGTCCCCTCTCGATAGCCGTGATTCCGACGATGAGATCGATGACACCGATGAAGAGCTATACTATCTTCGGAAGTGTCAGGCAAGCATAACCCCTTGTTCATTCCGATACAACCCCACTCTCTCGCTCCTGCTCTCTTTACTGCATTAGGACAACAACGATTCAACTGTACATGCTGCGGTAGTTGAACCCCTTATCCTCTGCATGACCTGTCATTGCCACAGTAAATAGAGGAAACCCACTAGCATGAGTAGGAGTTGTTTGAGCCCTGATGTGCCTAGTCATTCATGTCTGTTTGTCATGCCTGCTACTGCTTAGAGTTGAGTCGGGTCTGATTCGTCGGGGATGAATTGGAATGGTGGTGAACATGTCCTGCTGTGTGTGAGCTAAGTGTGTGAACACGATTTGGTAAAGGTAGCGGTGAGAGGCCATGTAGGAGTACATGGTGGGTTGTCTCATTGAAGCCGTCCTCAGGAACTGAGTTCTGTGTTTGTGATCCATGATACAGTTACTACCACGCATTGGGCCCGAAACCAATGGACCCTCTCGGCTTCTTAATCACCCTTGTCCTCTGTCCAGGAGTTGCAAGTAGTTTCTGGTGTTTGTAGTATGCTGGAGGCCGTGGACAGCGCTGACCGGAGGGGTGGGCTGTGATGCGGTAGGCACGTGGCACGGTGTACCGGGCGCCCGTTTGGTGTCTCGGGAACCCTGCACACATCGTTCGGGGTCGTATGTGGAAACCTCGGCCGGACTCCCTGCGGATGGAACCTGAATAGGCGATAAACCTGGACTAGAGACTTGAGTGTTTAGGTAGGCTGTGGCCGACTCCCTCGCCAGGCTTCCGCTTGAAGGTTGCCGAGGTACACGACGTGTACATGGTGGTAAGTGGCGAGAGCGTGTGTGACGAAGTACACCCCTGCAGGGTTAATATGATCTATTCGAATAGCCGTGTCCGCGGAAATGGAGTTCTGGGTTGCCTATAACAGTTCATAGACAAGTGAAAGTGGATACTCTAAAATGCGCAAGATAAGCGTGAGTGCTATGGATGGCGTTCTCGTAGGGAGACGGGAGCGGGTCCATAGTGGAGTATTGATATGGTGAATATGTGGACTTGTGTGCGCCACCTCAAAAGAGTTGCTTGCAGTCGTAGTTCAGGTTAGCCACTGAGTCAAAGCTGGCTTGCTGCAGTTAAGCTCCACCACCCCTTTTGTTGATACCAATGCATATGTAGATAGTTCTGATGTAAGTCTTGCTGGGTACATTTGTACTCACGTTTGCTTATTTTATGTTTTGCAGAGAGACGTCAGTCTCGCTAGTAGTTCTGTGTGGACTTCGACGTTTAGCTTGATACCTCAGCTACGATCTTGTGCCCTCGGCAGGATCTGGTAGATAGTCAGGCTTCTCAGCCTTTTTCATTTATAGATGTCTGTACTCAGACATGTTAAGCTTCCGCATGTGCTTTGACTTGTATGCTCTGAATGTTGGGTCATGAGACCCATGTTTGTAATATCTGGCTCTTCGGGGCCTAATGAATAAATACTCTGAGTCGTAGAGTCTTGTTGTGATGCCATGTTGTATCTGCACATATCGAGCATATTGTGTGTATGATTGAAATGCTTGGTATGTATGGGATCCGACAATCTAGTTGTCTATCCTTAGCAGCCTCTCTTATGGGGAAATGTAGTCTAGTGCCTCCTTGAGCCATAGTAGTCCGCTACAGCCCGGTTCACCGGAGTCCTGCTAGCCCAGCACTACTGCTCTGGACACTTGACTGGCCGGCATGTGTTTCATATCGTTCCTGTGTCTGTCCCTTAGGGGAAATGTCACGCGGTGACATCCGGAGTCCTTCCTAGCCTGCTACAGCCCGGGTTCCCGGAGTCCTGTTAGCCCAGTGCTACAGCCCGGATTCGCACGCTGTTGACCGACACGTTCGGTGTTGATTCATGTATGCCTGTCCCCATACGTTAGTGCCGCTTTGGGTTCATGACTAGCCATGTCGGCCCGGGTTCTCTGTCATATGGATGCTAGCGACATTGTCATATACGTGAGCCAAAAGGCGCAAACGGTCCCGGGCCATGGTAAGGCGACACCCGTGGGAGTGCCGTGCATGAGGCTGCAAAGTGATATGAGGTGTTACAGGCTAGATCGGTGTGACTTGGAATCGGGGTCCCGACAGCGTTGGTATCAGAGCCTGACTGCCTGTAGGTTTACGAAGCCAAACTGGTCGAAGTTGAGTCTAGAAATGCTTTAGTTATATAAGGGAATTGATTGTGGAAGGGAACGTAAGGCTCTTTTTACTCCTTTACCTTATGCCCTTCTGATCTGAGTCACCCTCTTCTCTTCTACGGGGATTAAGAACTAGGCTTCTCATCTTTCTATCAGGATCACGTGTTACTAATCCGTAGAATCTTAGGATTGATGGATTTAAGCCCCAGTTCAGTTTCTACTACTTCCGTGTGTTCATAGTTGGTCTCGGAACCTTGATATTGTGCTTCTAAGTGGTTATGCCACCATTTTTGCACGATGTCTCAAATCCTTTGAGCATTTACAGCCGTTATGCTGTCCAAGTCATCCCAGGTTTCTAAATAGTCCGATGCATTTGCAATCCCTTCTTTCCGTTCTCGATGTTCCTTTGGGCCAGATTAACCACACTAATCGTTGAGTTGAGGTACTCTGTTGCCTTGACATATATGTTGGAGTTATTATTATGACCCTAGGTGTCTTAGAAGATTACCTAGTAAGCTAGCTATGCTTGTATTCCCAGTGTGCAGATTCTGGCCATTATTCTCGAAAGCATCCCGTGATGCCATCTAGTTAGTAGGCATTCTACTTCTGGGTTCTTGAGCCCAAGATTCACTCTACTTAACTCGTGTAGCTAGTGTTTGCTAGTTCCCTTAAGTTATTAGTAACCTTTGCATTAGTCCTCGAGGTCCGAGGTATATCGTTCTTCTAAATACCATGAACCATTCTTGGCAGGAGTTCGTTTGAACCAAAAGGTCACGACCAGAGTGCTCTTAATGAGTTCTCCATTCTACATTGTGAATCTGCCAGTTCTACCCTTTCTGCATGGGTTATCTAGAAGAAACTTGTTGGACTTGGTTCGACATACTAATCCATGCATCCACAACTCAGAAAAAAAACATATGTTCCTTTGGGTTGTCCCTCTTTAGTTATTTTCTGGCCCTCGTCTATCAATTGATAGTCAGGAGTAATTGTGCATTGTGTTATCGATGCCTATTATTCCTGTGGTCTGTCAAGCCATTCTAATCCGGAATGACTAGGAGAAACAAACTCCAGTACCTCGTCCATCTCTGGGATTGGGTCAAAGTAGTTGTATTCCGCAGAT
This sequence comes from Triticum aestivum, assembly GCF_018294505.1. NCBI lineage: Eukaryota > Viridiplantae > Streptophyta > Magnoliopsida > Poales > Poaceae > Triticum > Triticum aestivum. Next base: position 356,788,051 of record NC_057805.1, read on the forward strand.
CAAATGCCTAACCAGCTTTTGTTCTGTTCTACCTTCGAGTATTACCCCCTTTATGTCGAGAATATTGTAGGAATTGCACCATCTCTCACGAATTCTTAACGCAGTGATACTTCTCGCCATCATTGCTCATTCCTCAGTTCCGTGTCGTCACGACCGGAATGCCGACAGGTGAACTATGATGTGTGAAATCTATACTCCTAGCAACTCCGTTGCTTGGTAGTTAAAGGACAATAATTTCATCCTTAGCGTGTTGGTTACTGAATCACATCCTAAGGTTGATCGTGCTACCCAGTCCTTATTCCCGGTGCACTTTTCGATCAATGAGTTAGGATAGTGTCAGTCCTTGCTTATTCGGTCATATCGTCTTGCTCTGAAAAGCAAGATCGTTCTCGAGCTTAGTAACATATCGGTGGTTCGTGATGTTCCGAATATCTTCTCGGAAGTGTCACCAGGTTGCCACCTGACCGCTATGTTGAGTTCGTGATCAAGTGGGTCTCTTGTAAACCACCCCTTCTCCAAGAATCCGTGCTGGATACCCCTGAGCTAGTTGGTTAAGCAAAACAACAACTTGGAGAGTTGGAAGATAAAAGCTTATCTGACTTAGTTTATCACTAAGGGATATCTTTTTGTGTGTGTTGAAGATAGATGATATCTTCATCGATTGGTCCCTGTGATCAGTTGTTGGACCTATTCTCATATTAAGACTTTGATTTGAGTATGGGCTATCATCAAGTCAAATCAGAACCAACGATGTTCATAATGTTGTCTTACTCGTGGTTGATCCCTCGAGCATACACCATTATATCTTTTGGGTCTGACCAATGCTATCACTTGTTCACATAATTATGGAATTCCATCTCCATGGAAACCTGGATGAAATGTTGTTGAGCCCATCAGCAACACTGCTACCTTCTCCATGATTCGTGTTGAACATCCAGCTAGTATTGGAAACTTTATAAGAATTATCTTCGTGATCCGTTCATGAAGCATATGTTGGATGAAAGAAGTGACTTACTCTAATTCATGTGCATTAGATGCAAGTTGCCGCCGTGAATTCGAGAAAGTTTGTTTTGCCTCCTCTGGAATCATCCCAAGTCAGTCATGCATATGTGCGAAGTATACCGTAGTTTGGAGACTTGCAACCTTCATTCTATATGTATCCTTAGCACACCAAGCCACTGATTGATTTGTTCAAGGAGAAGGAGTTCCTTCATAAGAGCTAATCCGGACTTATGAAAGAACTTCGACATCCTCGTTGATGGTTCCCCTCCTGAACTCGGTAGTGTTTTATCATAAGACTACTATGTGGTCATGCTTGTCTGGGACAGCGTGTTCACATGTGTTTGTAGCAGAACCAGCTCATGTTTTGAAGCTTGCTATCGTAGTTCATCCCCTGAGAATCTCGCAACGTCATCTCGTCGATTTGTGTTGCAAACTTTCATTTTCCTTCTAGACTTGATGAGTCTGGAATATCCTGACACCAACCAGATCTGAATCTCGGGCAGATATGATGGTTGGAACATTTTCCAAGAATTATAATATTGGTCTCTCGATAACCGGTAAAGTGGATGTCGTGGCCAACACACCCAGCCGGAAGACCTATTATGGTAGTATCTTGATCGAGTAAGTTGGCCACCTCCCCATAAGGATTTCTTAGGATTTATTCCACTAGTTATTCCTTATGGATTTCTGCGCACCCGAAGTCCGACCTACTACTTGATGTTCAAGATACCAAACCACATCTAATGGGTTACGCTAGAACATCAAGGAGAACATTAGAAGCGGAGTGCTAAATGTCTCTCGGTCGATCATCCAGATTTTGCTTCCTTGGCCTCGCTAAGGTGAAATCTGAGAAGGTGTTATCTTCCTTTGCATCTGCATCGTCCATCACTATTCATCATGGTGGTATGTTGTGTTGCCAGGATCCTTGACACGGATATTGGTACAACCTTGATGAATACGGAAATGCTCAAGTTCTTGAGAGCACGCACAAGCACTAGGTGTTATCATCGGCACTAACTGGAATTGCCCCCAGTTTCCTTCGGTTATGCTAAACCTTTCAAACAGTAGATTCACTCTCTACTGTCGAGTTTCTCCCCAGTTACTAGAATCATTCCTAGCATTTGCATTTTTTGTTCCCAGCTTGCATCGTCATTGTGCCATCCTACCTTGGATTACCCTTCCCAGTAATTACTGATAAGGACCATCTTCAAAAGTGGTCCCACCAGGGGTTCCGACCATTTCCAGTGATAAGAAAATCACCCCTTGTGTTGTCATTCAACAAGGTAGTCCACATCGTCCATCCTAGCCCGAGTGTGTCGTTCTCCCGAACTCCCTCGAACGATCGTTTGTGATTGCCTTAGGCTAGTATAAAGAGTTTCAATGATCTTAGGATCAAAAGTAATTCTTTTTGCCACTTAAGGAATAGTTCTACGAGTCACCTTCCCCAAGGTGCCCCGTTATGGAATCGTGGGAATTATCTCCTCGCTACTTTGAAACCATGCACCGTCTTATTCAGCGTGGAATTGTGTTTATCAACTTGAATCTTCGTTCTCTGTTTCACTTCATCCCTCTCTCGATGTATGTGTTGAGTCTCAGCTCAAGAGATACTCAACGTCGCATTCCGTGAGTTGATCGTGAGTTGCTCGATCTTTAAGGAGATCAATTTCTATAGAGTTTCCCTTATCGTCATCGTGTCGGATGAAGATCTCGAAAGCAAAGACGTCAACGTTAATTGAAGCAACGGATCAACATCTTCGTGAAGGGCAGTTGGACCGAGAAGACTGTGATAGTTTTGTGACCCCTCTGTCTTCTTACTTCACTTCTTGAATCTCGGGACGAGATTCTTGTTTAGTGGGGGTGAGTTGTCACAGCCCTAGAAATCTTCTTGTAATTAGTGGCATTGCATCCATGCATCATTTTCGATTTCAATTAATCTTGAAATGGGGATGTTAAAACCCTAGCACTAAATGAAATACAATTAGGGTCAAATTAAATCTTTTCGATCTACCCAAAATGGCCTTCAGAAAAGTTCATCAATTTTGGAATGGGTGAAAACTTCTCCCAAAAATGATGCACACATTTCTAGGACATTTATGGATTTTGGAGTTAATTCATAAGTATTTGAATTTGGACAATTAAATTCTATAAATACTCTTAAATGTCCAAATAATCTTGAAAGCATTTGAGGGTCGTGGGAAATAATTTCCCAAGTGCCACAAATATTTTGAGCATTTTACAAAGTGGTTTGGCATTTTTGCTAAATCGAACCAATTACAGAAAATAGAAAACAGAAAGAAATAAAAAAGGAAGCAGAGACTTACCTGAGGCCCACTTACCTGGTGGCCTAGCAGATTCGGCCCAGCCCACCTCCTCCTTCCTGTCGTCTTCCTCCCCAGGCCAGTAGGCAGAGCGCGTGGACGCAGCGCGCCGGCACGCGCCCCGGCCACCTCCACCCTGCCTGCCTGCGTCCCCGTCACCCTGGATCTCTCCCGCGTCGCCACGCACCCCCTGGGACTCTCTCACTCTCTCCCGACCTTCTCCCTCTCCTCTGTCTCTCTCCATCGCTCTTCCCCTCACGTGCCTGAGCACGCCGCCGTGAACCACCGCAGCCACTAGCATCCCCGCGGCCATCCAACTAGCCTACAAGCTCCGCCTCGGATCCATGAAGCTCTACGCCGACGCACGTGACGCCGGAGCGCCCCGCAGCGCCGCTATCGCTGTTGTCTTCTTCCTCTGCTCCGAGCGCCGCCCCGTTCGATTCGTCACCGTCCGGGCTTCCCCGACCTCTCCGACGACGCCTTAGAGTTCACTGTGAGCTCCTGTTGCTTCCCCCTCGCTCTCCCCCTCTGTTCTCGTCCCCTAGCCCCGTCTTCCGACCGAGCCCGAGAGCTCACCGCCGCCGGCCATGGCACCGTCGTAGCTAGAGCGCATCCACGACGCATTCGAGCCCACCCCCGTGCTCAGCGAGTCCGCAGGGCTCCGTAGCAACCCGCAGCTCGTCCTCCCGTGCACCAAAACGCTGTGTCCGAGCGTGCCCGTACTCCGGCCGCCGCGGAAGCGCTCGCCGCCGTCACCTCCGGCCATCCCAGCTGCTGCTGCTACCACCACTAGATGCGCGGGAGCGCCAGCAATCCGTAGGAGCAAACCCCGCCTCAAACCGTGGGCTATAGCGAGATCCCGACGATCTCCGTCGCGCGAAATGGTCGTCGCCGGCGAAACTCCGGCGACTGATGACGTGGCTCGTCATTAGCCACTAATGACCCAGCTAAACCACCCCTAGAGCCACTGCCATGTGGGCCCAGGCCCTAATTAACTTAGATTAGCACTAACTAATTTGGTTAGTTAGCTGAGTCACTGACCAGTGGGCTCCACTGGTCAGGTTTGACCTGGACCAGCCGTTGACTCGCTGACGCAGTGATGACGTCAGGCTGACGCAGTATTACATTTTCTGGATTTATTTTTAATCAGGAAATTCCAGAAAATAGTATAAACTTCTAAAAATCATATAAAATCAACCGTAGCTCAGAATGAAATAATTTATATATGAAAAATTATCAGAAAAATGCAATCTATCCATCTGTATCATTTTCATGCATGTCAAACTAAGTTATACCTGCTGTATAGGTGAAAACATGATAATGCACTATTTGAATTCATAGTTTGAATTTGAATTTGAACCTTGAGTTCAAATCAACCCAAACCTTTCTGTTGCTAGTTGCATTAGGCCAAATCACGTCATATTGCCATGTCATGATCATGCATCATATTGTGCATTGCATTGATTGTGTTCTTCCTTGTTTGCCGGTGATTGTCCCCTCTCGATAGCCGTGATTCCGACGATGAGATCGATGACACCGATGAAGAGCTATACTATCTTCGGAAGTGTCAGGCAAGCATAACCCCTTGTTCATTCCGATACAATCCCACTCTCTCGCTCCTGCTCTCTTTACTGCATTAGGACAACAACGATTCAACTGTACATGCTGCGGTAGTTGAACCCCTTATCCTCTGCATGACCTGTCATTGCCACAGTAAATAGATGAAACCCACTAGCATGAGTAGGAGTTGTTTGAGCCCTGATGTGCCTACTCATTCATGCTTGTTTGTCATGCCTGCTACTGCTTAGAGTTGAGTCGGGTCTGATTCGTCGGGGATGAATTGGAATGGTGATGAACATGTCCTACTGTGTGTGAGCTAAGTGTGTGAACACGATTTGGTAAAGGTAGCGGTGAGAGGCCATGTAGGAGTACATGGTGGGTTGTCTCATTGAAGCCGTCCTCAGGAACTGAGTTCTGTGTTTGTGATCCATGATACAGTTACTACCACGCATTGGGCCCGAAACCAATGGACCCTCTCGGCTTCTTAATCACCCTTGTCCTCTGTCCAGGAGTTGCAAGTAGTTTCTGGTGTTTGTAGTATGCTGGAGGCCGTGGACAGCGCTGACCGAGGGGTGGGCTGTGATGCGGTAGGCACGTGGCACGGTGTACCGGGCGCCCGTTTGGTGTCTCGGGAACCCTGCACACATCGTTCGGGGCCGTATGTGGAAACCTCGGCCGGACTCCCTGCGGATGGAACCTGAATAGGCGATAAACCTGGACTAGAGACTTGAGTGTTTAGGTAGGCTGTGGCCGACTCCCTCGCCAGGCTTCCGCTTGAAGGTTGCCGAGGTACACGACGTGTACATGGTGGTAAGTGGCGAGAGCGTGTGTGACGAAGTACACCCCTGCAGGGTTAATATGATCTATTCGAATAGCCGTGTCCGCGGAAATGGACTTCTGGGTTGCCTATAACAGTTCATAGACAAGTGAAAGTGGATACTCTAAAATGCGCAAGATAAGCGTGAGTGCTATGGATGGCGTTCTCGTAGGGAGACGGGAGCGGGTCCATAGTGGAGTATTGATATGGTGAATATGTGGACTCGTGTGCGCCACCTCAAAAGAGTTGCTTGCAGTCGTAGTTCAGGTTAGCCACTGAGTCAAAGCTGGCTTGCTGCAGTTAAGCTCCACCACCCCTTTTGTTGATACCGATGCATATGTAGATAGTTCTGATGTAAGTCTTGCTGGGTACATTTGTACTCACGTTTGCTTATTTTATGTTTTGCAGAGAGACGTCAGTCTCGCTAGTAGTTCCGTGTGGACTTCGACGTTTAGCTTGATACCTCAGCTACGATCTTGTGCCCTCGGCAGGATCTGGTAGATAGTCAGGCTTCTCAGCCTTTTTCATTTATAGATGTCTGTACTCAGACATGTTAAGCTTCCGCATGTGCTTTGACTTGTATGCTCTGAATGTTGGGTCATGAGACCCATGTTTGTAATATCTGGCTCTTCGGGGCCTAATGAATAAATACTCTGAGTCGTAGAGTCTTGTTGTGATGCCATGTTGTATCTGCACATATCGAGCATATTGTGTGTATGATTGAAATGCTTGGTATGTATGGGATCCGACAATCTAGTTGTCTATCCTTAGCAGCCTCTCTTATGGGGAAATGTAGTCTAGTGCCTCCTTGAGCCATAGTAGTCCGCTACAGCCCGGTTCACCGGAGTCCTGCTAGCCCAGCACTACTGCTCTGGACACTTGACTGGCCGGCATGTGTTTCATATCGTTCCTGTGTCTGTCCCTTAGGGGAAATGTCACGCGGTGACATCCGGAGTCCTTCCTAGCCTGCTACAACCCGGGTTCCCGGAGTCCTGTTAGCCCAGTGCTACAGCCCGGATTCGCACGCTGTTGACCGACACGTTCGGTGTTGATTCATGTATGCCTGTCCCCATACGTTAGTGCCGCTTTGGGTTCATGACTAGCCATGTCGGCCCGGGTTCTCTGTCATATGGATGCTAGCGACATTGTCATATACGTGAGCCAAAAGGCGCAAACGGTCCCGGGCCATGGTAAGGCGACACCCGTGGGAGTGCCGTGCGTGAGGCCGCAAAGTGATATGAGGTGTTACAGGCTAGATCGGTGTGACTTGGAATCGGGGTCCCGACACACCCGACAATAATTGTGTTTTGTTCCGAAAGGATTATGCCAACTTAAGTGAATGCCCGAAATGCAAATCATCAAGATGGAAAGATGACGATGCTGTGAAGAGGATTCCTCATAATGTTCTAAGACATTTTCCAATTACACCAAGATTGCAGAGGTTGTTTCATGATGCTGAAACAAGAGAGAATGTACTGTGGCATTCTAGGAACCAGGAGTACAGAGATCAGAATGTAATGAGCCATCCATCTCATGGTAGTGAGTGGCAAAGCTTCAATCAGAAACACAAAAAGTTTGCAGCTGACCCGAGAAACATTAGACTTGGGTTAGCTTCAGATGGATTTAACCCATTTGGCCACCAGAGCGCCACATATAGCATGTGGCCAGTGCTTGTTGTCCCTTACAACATGCCTCCAAATGTCTACACCAAAGAATCAAACTACATGATGGCTGTGCTCATCCCAGGTCCAAAAAGTCCTGGAAAGGATTTTGATTTATTCATGGAGCCTCTTGTGGAGGAACTTCAACAGCTATGGAGGGGTGTTCTGACTGGAGACCTATATAGCAGCCCACCAGTTGATTTCTTTCTGCGTGTTGTTATAATTTGGTGCACCAGTGGAATTAGAGAAGGTCAGGCATATTACACCAGGAAACCATCCTGGTAATGGTAGTGGGAAAAGGAAGCATGTCAGCGCAGAAGAGAGATTATTATTTACCCGCAGGTCCACTTTATGGGACTTGGAGTATTGGAAAGATTTGGATCTGCGGCATAATCTTGATGTGATGCACATCGAGAAAAATATATGTGACAACATTATTGGCACACTTCTTAATATTGAAGGCAAGACGAAAGATACCTTAAAATCTAGGATTGATTTGACACACCTAGGTATCAGAAGGGATTTGCACGTGCAAAATGAAGGTAACCCACGGGATATGGCAACAGCTGTGTACGTCTTGGACAAGGTAAAAGGAAAAGAATTATGCGAGGTCTTGTCACGTGTGAGATTCCCACATGGATTTGCTTCCAATCCTGAAAGGAGAGTCAGTGCAGATGGAAACAAGGTACAAGGATTGAAAACTCATGGCTGCCACGTCCTGCATCAAAGGGTTTTACCTATTATTTTTAGAGGATTGGGCCACCCTGACTTATACAGAGCAGTTGGAGAGTTGGGACAATTCTTCAGGGAACTCTACAGTAGAAATATTAGGATAGATGCTTTGGAGCGTCTTAGAGACAAGATACCAACTATCCTATGCGACCTTGAGAAGATATATCATCCAGCCTTCTTTGATGTGATGGTGCATTTGACTGTTCATCTACCATATGAGGCACTACTTAGAGGTCCAGTACAGCATGGCTGGATGTACCCTATTGAAAGGCGGCCGGGCACTTTCAAGGGCTATGTTAGGAACAGAGCTAGACCTGAGGGTTCCATTCCAGAGGCCGACATTGCTACAGAAGCGTTGACATTCTGCTCAAAATACACTGAAACAGCTGATCAGCTTAGCAAAGAGGTGGGTGAAGACAATTCCGGGCTCAATGTTTTCGATTATTCTGTTCGAGTTACAGGGAAGAGTCGACAAGACGACAAACCTAAAGATTTGGACAAAATGGTTTGGTATATTTTGAATAACTGTCCTGAGATACCACCTTATATCAAGTAAGTGCTAAGTACTGCAGCTTATACATCGTAATCTACTAAACTTGCAACACATTCTTATATATTTAGACGTTTGACGTGATCACTATGTTGTGCAGCATCTACAAAAAGGAGTTACTGCCGCGAAATCCAAGAAACATTGACAAACTGGTTATGGAAGGATTTGCGAAATGGTTCAAGAGCCATGTAAGCTTTTGAATTGCACTGTCAGTTTTTTGAATATATTGAGTACATAAGATGATCAGCTTGTCTATTTTCTAAATATAGGTTTAGAAGATGCTGGAGGATGGGCAGGCAGTTGATGATGCCCTTTACGCACTAGCAATGGGTCCAGATACTCGGGTAAGACATTATGAATCTTGCGTTGTTGGAGATGTGCGCTACAACACCCTTGCACGCGACAAAGGCAGGAAGACACAAAACAGTGCCATCATGAGCACGGATACGTACGACAGAGTGACAACTGAAACGTATGCTAACATAACAGACATTGTTGAGTTGCAGTATATCTCCAGTTTCGAGGATCATCGGTGTGTGGTTATGTTGTGCTGTCATTGGTATAACCTGTTTTCCAGGATCGCAAAACCCAAAGCTGATGATTATTTCAAATCCATCAATGTCAAGGCGGCGTACCAGACCAATGAGCCTTTATTTTGGCAAATCAAGCAACACAGATATTTTTCTTGGAAGACACATTTGCACGTAGCGATGACTGGAGAGTATTGCAAAGGTTTGAGCAAAGGAATTCGTTTAATGAAGTTGCACAACAAGATGATGCTTACACCACTCCTGATGTACAAGATTCCATAGATGTTCCTATTATCTTTGAGAACCATCACGTCAATGACGCTGGCGAAAAGATTTCCTGTTGTGTTGTGGACATACAAGAGTTGATCAAGAAGAAGCCAACGTTCAAGGACATTGAGGATGAAGAAGAACATGACACTCTGGGGAATGACGATTCAGACTGATACACATGGCGAAGATGTTGACGTTGCTGCTGCGCATGATGATTAGATTGCTTTTGTCGTATTTGCCTGTCAAAGATGTTTTTTATCTACTATGTGAAATTGTGTTTGCTATGACAACTGAAACCTGATGAACGTGTTGTTTAGTATTTTGCTGTGAGAACATCACTTGCTATGTATGTTGATTTGTGTTTGGTGATTGTATGATGGGTAAAACATGATGACATTGTTGTTTAGTTGTACTCATATTTGGCTGTGAAACTTGAATTTGATGACATAGTTTGCTGTTGGACTACAATTTGCTCGACGTCTTCGAATGGAAACAAAGCTGACCCGACAGGGCCTCTGCTAATTTATTTATTTATTACCAAAAGGGCCTCTACTATTTATTTATTGATGAGCAAAAGGGGATACCCCCCCATTTCCGTTAATAGAAATCATTAGATGTTCACAACACTACGCCCAGCCTGCTACACAGGTTTCATTCATTACTAGTTTCAACAAAGCGCTCATGTCATAGCCACTTAATACATCACGAGTGCTACATACACTGCAAATAAAGAGACAATCATCCTACAGAGCACATCGATTTTGCCCATTATCTTCACAAGCTCTTTCATCTCCTCATTGCTGTCAAGGCTGTTCAGCAGCTGTTGCTTCGCCATGATCAGAGGAACTGCATCTTTGACCTTCTGCTCTGCATCTTCCTCTTCTGTCGTTCCTTCAGTTACTTGTCCAACACCCCAACCTGCTGGTATTGGGATTTCTCGGGTAACCAAATAATCAGCATGGTTGCATTCCCCCACATCAGCAACTTCCCAGAAATACAAATCACATGAATCTTCCCTTTACTGCACGAATCAAATTGGAAGATCATCAACCAAACTATTAAAAAAATCAGCAACTGAAAGCAGCAGAACAACACTTAAACATATTATTACCCCATGATTCAGGCATTTGTAGAAGACTCGGCCAGCGTTGAGGATTGTGGTTGAGACGCGATGGATGACTCTGCGTGATTTGCAGCAGTGGCACCACACCAACGGCAGCGGGTTGCGATGAGCAACTGGCTGCGGTGTGTGTGCCGGCGGGGGTGTGATGAGACCCACAGGCGATGGTATGGGTGGCGACTTGGCGCATATCAGGTTGTTGCCTGCTGAAGAGCAGGTGGACGAGCAGCCAGCGGACATGGTTGCTGCGGCCAGAGCTTCTGATGCTAGGCAGAGTAAGTAGAGAAGAGGAGAAGCGAACGTTGGATATGTCAGTTTCATTACTTGCAGAGTAGCATAGCACCATATATAGTCATAGTCTAGGTTTGGATTCGAACCAGCCACAGGAGCATGTCTCTCTTTTTTCTAAAACTCGGCAACATCTCTTTACTGGTACACTAGCTTGTTCTGTGCGCCTTCTCAAGTCTTTGATTTTCTTTTTTTTGTGAGGAAGGAAGGAGGACAAAACTGAGAGTTCCTGGGACTCGAACCCAAGGCCTGTCGGTTGACAACCAAGGGCGCTAGTCACTTATGTGGCGAACGTTCCCTGGGAGGAGGACGGCAGACGAACGCATTTTCCTCACAGTTTTAGTTGTGACGCAAGATCGAACTGCCGTAGTTTCGGGAATGTTACCACGAGAACGAGCCCAGTTTTTCTTTTCTTCCTATATATAAAAAATTATGCTACTTGGTGTCGGCTTAGTCAACAAACGATTGTGCCAACCTTGACCGTTGGATTAACATTCAACGTCTGTCATGTTTCTTCAGTCTCTTCTCCCTCCAGCTACCAAAGCCAAACCAGTGCCGGCGGGACCGCCTGCTCCTGCCTCCCACGGCTGGCTGTGCTGCCGCGGACGCATCGTGGCCACATCGCACCCTAAAACTCTGCGTATCTTCCCCGGCTCCTGTTCGTTCCCGACCGAGGCCTCACCATCGTCCTTCACCTTGTTTCACTTGCCGCGGCGCCGCCCTCCGGTGTTGTCAACATGGTCAACAACCGAGAGGAATAAGGAGATGACTGTGCATGGTGAGGATGACAGTAGGGACCCAGCAGCACGTGCAGTAATTTTGTTTTTTCGGGACGGAGAACGGGAGAAGGGTATCAACTGGGTTGTGCGGCAGCTGTGGCCCGTCTAGCCCAAGCTTTTATTTCATATGTTTAGCACATGACCAGCCCAGTTTGTTTCTTTCCTTTCTAAAAATGGCTAGCCCAGCTATTTTGTTTTTTGCAGAATAACCAATGTAGGCCTACTTGGTTTTCTACGCCCTGCTGGGCCGGAAATCTTTCAAGATGAGGAGGGATGCATTTTCCCCAGAAATTGGGCTATAAGTAATAAGAAATGGGCTATAAGTAATAATAAATGGGTTGTAAAATGAAAAAATACAGCAAACAGGCAATTAGTTCCAAAATACTTTTTTCTTTCTATTTTGATATTTTAAATTTCATTGTTTTTGTGCGGGTAAAATTTCATTGGATTTAAATTAAGGTATGTTTAGTTTTAAAATTAATTTAAATATGGCTAGATATTTCGGGTTGTATGCTGTTTGGGACAGATTTGGAGGCTGGCTTATGGGTCTACTAGGTTGACATGTACGAAAGGCTTTGTCAACTTAGTCCACAAACGATTCTAGCAGCAGTGACCGTTGGGTGTTAATCCAACGGCCGTGCTGCTTCTTCAATATCTGATCTTCTTGCTCCAGCTGCCCAAACCAGCGCCGGTGGTACTGCCTGGTCCCGCCTCCCGTGGCCGGCTGTGCTACCGCACAGGCCGCACCGCCCCACCCTACTCCATTGCTGGCCAGGCCATTCCTCTACTCACCCACACCTCCTGTTATTTTCCGGCGACGGCAGCCGGACCAGTAAACCCTCGTACTCCCCACCGTGTGGGCAACCACTGCCGAGTCTTCCCCAGCTCCGTGTCATTCCCTTCCTAGGCCTCGCCGTCGTCACCGCCCTGGTGCTCTCGGCATGGCGTGGTCAACGAACGACATCCATCAGACGTGGACTGTACGTGGAGAGGCTGATAGCTGGGTCCACGGCCGCACATAAGGAAATGCCTCCTTATTATGCGCAAAATAATGATTCCTCCACCTGACATCTGGGACCCACCGAAAGGGCCTCTTTATTTTGTGAAAAAAACGTTCCTCCCGCTGATAGGTCGGACCAACCAGCTATATCTTCACACGCAAGGAAGTGCCTCCTTATTACGCACAAAAAAATGAATACTCCCCCTGCTAGCTGGGACCCACCATAGTGGGAGGCTAACTTGTGGGCCTACTAAGATGACGGGGATGGAGGGCTTTGTCAACTTAGTCAATATGACCGTACGATATCCATCCAACGGCCGTAGTGCTTCTTCAACCTCTGGTCTTCTTGCTCCAGCCGCCCAAACAAGTGTTAGCCGTGCCGCCGGCTCCTGCCTCCTGATGTCCACTACGCAACCTTCTCCTCTTAGACGTTGTTGGGCCTCCAAGTGCAGAGGTTTGTAGGACAGTAGCAAATTTCCCTCAAGTGGATGACCTAAGGTTTATCAATCCGTGGGAGGCGTAGGATGAAGATGGTCTCTCTCAAGCAACCCTGCAACCAAATAACAAAGAGTCTCTTGTGTCCCCAACACACCCAATACAATGGTAAATTGTATAGGTGCACTAGTTCGGCGAAGAGATGGTGATACAAGTGCAATATGGATGGTAGATATAGGTTTTTGTAATCTGAAAATATAAAAACAGCAAGGTAACTAATGATAAAAGTGAGCGTAAACGGTATTGCAATGCTAGGAAACAAGGCCTAGGGTTCATACTTTCACTAGTGCAAGTTTTCTCAACAATAATAACATAATTGGATCACATAACTATCCCTCAACATGCAACAAAGAGTCACTCCAAAGTCACTAATAGCGGAGAACAAACGAAGAGATTATGGTAGAGTATGAAACCACCTCAAAGTTATTCCTTCCAATCAATCTGTTGGGCTATTCCTATAAGTGTCACAAACAGCCCTAGAGTTCGTACTAGAATAACACCTTAAGACACAAATCAACCAAAACCCTAATGTCACCTAGATACTCCAATGTCACCTCAAGTATCCATGGGTATGATTATACGATATGCATCACACAATCTCAGATTCATCTATTCAACCAACACATAGAACCTCAAAGAGTTCCCCAAAGTTTATACCGGAGAGTCAAGACGAAAATGTGTGCCAACCCCTATGCATAGGTTCATGGGCGGAACCCGCAAGTTGATCACCAAAACATACATCAAGTGAATCACGTGATATCCCATTGTCACCACAGATACGCACGGCAAGACATACATCAAGTGTTCTCAAATCATTAAAGACTCAATCCGATAAGATAACCTCAAAGGGAAAACTCAATCCATTACAAGAGAGTAGAGGGGGAGAAGAAACATAAGATCCAACTATAATAGCAAAGCTCGCGATACATCAAGATCGTGCCAAATCAAGAACACGAGAGAGAGAGAGAGATCAAACACATAGCTACTGGTACATACCCTCAGCCCCGAGGGTGAACTACTCCCTCCTCGTCATGGTGAGCGCCGGGATGATGAAGATGGTCACCGGTGAGGGTTCCCCCCTCCGGCGGGGTGCCGGAACTGGGTCCTGATTGGTTTTTGGTGGCTACAGAGGCTTGCGGCGGCGGAACTCCCGATCTATTTTGTTCCCCGATTGTTTTAGGGTATATGGGTATATATAGGAGGAAGAAGTACGTCAGGGGAGCCATGAGGGGCCCACGAGGGTGGAGGGCGCGCCCCCCTGCCTCGAGGCTCCCTCGTTTCTTTCCTGACGTGCACTCCAAGTCTATCGGGTAGCTTTTCTTCCAAAAATAAGTTCTCCAGAAGGTTTCATTCCGTTTCGACTCCGTTTGATATTCCTTTTCTTCGAAACACTGAAACAAGGGAAAAAACAGGAACTGGCACTGGGCTCTAGGTCAATAGGTTAGTCCCAAAAATGATATAAAAGTGTTTAATAAAGCCCATAAACATCCAAAACAGATAATATAATAGCATGGAACAATCAAAAAATTATAGATACGTTGGAGACGTATCACCTCCCGTGTCCGGCTGTGCTGCCACCGCTGGCCATGCCATCCCTCTATACTCACCCACACCTCATGTTATTCTCCGGCGATGGCAGCCTCACACCGCAGCCGAAGCAGTCAACCCACGTACTCCCCTCCGCGAGAGCATCCACTGGCGCGTCTTCCCCGGCTCTGCGTCGTCCCCTTCCTAGGCCTCGCCGTCGCCCATCACAAGAGTACTGTATGTTCAGAGGCTGACAACTGGGTCCACGGCCGCAGCAAGGAACTGCCTCCTTATTACGCAGAAAATAATGATTCCTCCACCTGACCGCAGGGACCCACCAGACGGGCCACCGTATTTCATGAAAAAAAACGTTTCCCCTTGACTGCCGGGACCCACCAGCTACATCTTCGCACGCAAGGAAGTGCCTGACAGTCGGGACCCACCCGGTCGAAGCGTACGTAGCATTGTCATTCTGGTCGCGAACGTGTACGTACAGACGATCGGTCTGTCTGAAGGCTACAGCGATGAACCGTGGCCATGTAAGGAAGGGCACGTGTCATAGTAGAGGCGCGCACGTAGCATGTACACGTACGTACAGCGGCCAGGGTGCAAGAAAGTAAATACGGCCACGTACGTACATATGGGCGGGGTCTCGAACGCCTACTCGCGCATACGTACAGCTAGGTCTCGTGTACATGGCTGGGTCGGAACGGAGAAACTGCGTCATCGTTATGTTCATGGGGAGGCAACGAAATGCTTCGTGTTCATCAGGAGGCAACGGAACGTGTGCTGTACATCGGGAGCCAACCGGCTTGGACGGAATAGACAATGGAAACGAGGCCTGGCATACCGCTGAATAGAGGAAACGGCCTTATGTTCGACCGGCCATGATCGAAATGGGATCCTGTTCATCGGGAGGGGTCTGGCGTACCAGAAAACGGAGGAAACGGACCTCCTACGGTCGAAACAGGGTCCTGTTGATCGGGAGGGGTGTGGCGTACCGCAAAACGGAGGAAACGGAGTTGTGTTGGAGTGCTACGGTCGAAACAGGGGTCCTGTCCATCGGGAGGGGTGTGGCGTACACAAAATGGGACTCCACGGGTTACTGTTCATCTCCACCGTCGACTGGCTCCACGGGCTACTGTTCATCCACCGTCGACCTCCTCCAGCCTCCACCTGCGACTGTTTATCCACGGGCTCCTGTTCATCCAGCCTCCACCGCGCACTCCTCCACCGGCTACTGTTCAACCAGCCCTCTCCACGGGGTCCTGTTCAACCACCCTCCATGGGGCTACTGTTCATCCAACCCACCACCGGCTACTATTCAACCAGCCCTCCACCGGCTACTGTTCAACCATCCCCCCACTGGGTCGTGTTCATCCAGCCCTCCACGGGGTCCTGTTCATCCACCGGCTCGATCTATCGGGGTACTGTTCATCCAGCGGCAATGGCCTCTACTACCACGGGTTCCTGTTCATCCAACCCCCACCGGGAACTGTTCAGCCAAACCCCCGCAACAACGCTCACTGGTCATCCAGAGGCAGCATCGATCGGCTTCAGTTAGCAGCAGTAGCGAAGGAATCACTCGGGTTCAGTTAACAGCAAGGGATCGATCGATCGCTCGGGTTCAGTAACATATAGCCTGCAGTGCAATCGCTCGGGCTTAGTTAGAGCCCAACGCCTCGCTTAGGTTCAATTAGAGCGCAACGCCTCGCACACACGCGCGTACGTATGAGAGAAACATGCATCGCTCGGCCCCCGACCACCCACCGTAAACGGGAACTCCCCCGATATTTTCCTCGCCCTCGCTTCTACCACGGTTTTCTCCATCATGGACGGCCCAAAGAATGTCATGCAGTTGCGTGTCCAGCCCGCCCAGGACGAAAAGCCCATTTTCTGTCATGATTTTTTGTCATAGAAGTAGGAGCCCATCACATCTATGATGATACCGGGTTTTGTCACAATTATCGTCATAGAAGTGTCATAAGCATGACATAAAAAAATTCGTTCGGCCCAAAATGTCACGGATGTGTCTTTTTTCGTAGTGATAGGTTCAACCACGAATGCATAATTCGATGCACATGTACATATACTGAAGAACTACAGAAGCACCAAGTAAAGAATGATGACCCACAGTTGTACTAAAGACTGTAAAGAGAGAGGCGAAAGACATTCTGGTTTCTGGAGAAGGTGAAGCCGAATGCCCATATTGTGCCCTCCTCCATGCGTAATGCGCACACGACTCTAGGCCAACCCCTTGTGATGGCTTCCCATCCATCCTTCACTGTCTTCATTATGACTTCTCGATGCTCATTGTAGTCTGGATGAAATACTTTAACCTTCATTGCGTGTCCACCAATCATGTACTTCGCGAGGTAATCTTGAGTGAACTACTTCGGGAACTACTGCGAATGAAAAAGATTCAGACATTGTTGTCTAACAACTCATTATGGGAAGTAAAAAGAGAAGGTTGCAGAGTTTGTAGTTACCATCCTACAGCTCACTGTTGTGTTGGATAGAGCATAAGCAAATAATTTCCTTGCCACCGTTCGTATCTTTTTGCTAATAATCCTTATCAGTTTCCTCCCTTGATGCTTGTTCATGAATATCTCATTGCCCCATACGCAAAAAGGGTCGATGTGTGGATCCTTGCCAAGGGCATATGTACCTACAAGCAACAAGTCAATATTAGAAGCTAACAAGTGTCCAGGCCTGGATCTATATGCACTACATTATGCAACGACGGGGGGAGTACAAGCCGAGGGATGAAGCTAACCTCGGCGGAAAACGGTGGCCACTCCCGTTGTTGTCCTGCATAAATAGTGGAAAGGCATGATAAGTACAGCAACCTTAACATCAAACAAATATAGCAAAGGTAAACAACATCATCTCCAAATGATAGCTTGAATGTGTTGGTTTCAGCATGCTGTTAAAGCATATATAAAATTCAAGGCAATGTTACCGACAACAGGCTTAACAGCATCAAATATTGCAATTCAAACTGGTATTGTTGAAAATTAATAGAACGTAGGTAATGCTTAAACATCGCACTGGATAAATGTGTAAAACTGAAATAAAGGGCATGTGTTAACTACACCAGGCATAACTGGAACCAAATATAACCGTTCAAGCTGGTATTGATACAGTCGAGCGGCGCAGTTCCGACTTGCACATAATGAACAACACATTGTGAATGACTGAAATAAACAAGGCATAAATGATCAGTATAACAACCAAATATAGCCATTGAAAACTGGACAGAGTCTCAATGCAAGCAACCTAACAAGCAAATACAAATAAACAGGGCATATGCTTGAAAACTGGACAAATGCTCACTGCAACCAACCTAACAAGCACATACAGATAAACAAGGCATCTTCTTGAAAACTGGACAAATGCTAAAAAAAGCAACCTAACAACCAAATACAGATAAACAAGGCATCTGCTTGATAACTGGACAAATGCTCACTGCAACCAAAGTAAGAACCAAATACATATAAACAAGGCATCAGCTCGATAACTAGAAAAATGCTCACTACAACCAACCTAATAACCAAACATAGATAAACAAGGCATTTACTCACTATAAACAACCAAATATAGCCATTCGTGAAACTGAAGTGGACAATTCATACTTAAACATCACATAGCCCTATTGAACAATACATTTTTGCATAACTGAAATAATTAAACATGACACAGTTATAGCACCGTGCGGCAAATGCGACTACAACAAAGGGTACGGGTTGCCAAGCTAGAAAAGGTAAGATTTGCTGATAGGATGTTGCCTCACATTTCATGGACGGGATCCTTCCAGTTGGAAGAGCATAGACCCATGGTCCGCTCTTTGATGTCACAGATGGGCTGTTTCACCTTGGAAGAACCTTTGTGGGTGCCCTCCTCATGGTTGTGGTCGTGGTCGATGAGATCTGACTTGGCAATTGAGGAACCCAAGCCGCTGGAAGAACCTTTGTGGGTTACCTCCTCGTGGTCGTGGTCGTGGTTGATGAGATCTGACTTGGCAATTGAGGATCCTAAGCCGCCGCCGTAGAACGTGTCCTTTAGAAATGACAAAATGGGCTCGATAGCGTATAAGGATCGCAAATCCTTGATCGCTTGGCGGAGGAGATCAGTGGCAGGGCCGTCGAAGAGATCGACGGCGGTTGAACCACAGGGGTTGGGGATGGACCACGTAACCTGTGACATGGCCCGCGTGAAGCCGTTGCTGTCGACGAGCTTGATGTCGTAGCCAGCTTTCCCGAGATACAGTAATACGCAAGCCCGCTGACATGAAGCCTTCGGCATGGCAACGTAGTCAACATCTTCGCCGGCTTCCGCGGTGACGTGTTGCTCCGGGATCGACAGGTCCGGGCGAACGGCGGCCACCTCGCCAACGTCCGCCGGAGAGGCCATGATAAACCCCTTCGTGGCTGAACGCTCGTAGGGCTCCCCGGGATACGTGGTTGAGCTTAGGCTCCGACATTCTAGAGCAGGGGATGTGGATCTGGCAGGGAGGGACACCGGAGGCCTCATCTAAAAACTCAGGGGAGTGGGGCGATGGTATGGGAATCGCTAGTTAACCTGAACTTTATTATCTAAGCTAGGAATGGGCAGACCGGCATGGGTTGGCGGCGGTGGCGGCGCCGGCCGCAAGCTAGGGCTCTAGGGGGGACGAGGCCGGGTGGGGGACTATGGAGGGGGGATGGTGGTGTTTGAGGATATGTCGTGGCTACTGAAAATTTTAGTAATGGTGGGTGGAGATGGCGGTGGACGATGGAGGGTGATGGTTCAAATGTCTCGGCGGTGCTGGAGGAGTGTGGGCGACGGTTGAAGTACGGCGGCTACTAAAATTTGGGTAAAGGAATTGATGCGGGGCGGGAGTGCCCAAGATCGCGCACGGTCCAATAAGAATATGCGTGTATGATAATAAAGAAAAGTGGCGGAACCATCATTTTTTGCAATGCTCAAGGCGGGTAGTTTGTTTTTATATTTCTATTTAGCTGGTCTATCACACACGGTTCGTCCTAATTTCCAAATAAACTTACCCGCCTTTAGCTTGCGCAGTCGTGGTGATTTTACAGCACACTTGCATCGCACACGGTTAAGCCAGTACCTCCACCATTTGCTCGCACTTGCGCAGTCGTGATGATTTTACAGCAAAAAATAACCTATAAAAACATAGTCTACAAATTAGCAAAACACAGATCCCAAGGTTTATATAATCATAATGTCACGTCATTATAGAGATATTTATCTCTTTATCTCTATAATGACCGTGTCATGGCGATTAAATGAATCTTGAGATATGTAACTTCCCACCGGGTCACCCATCCTTGGACTACTCCAGCCCGAGCACGCTTAACTTCTGTGTTCTATTCGACTAGGCTAGCGAATGGGAAGCGGCACCTTGCTGATAGGAATTTCCTCCTTGCCTTTAAGGCTTTTCATGCTGGTCACCCTATGGGACCTACTCCCTCCTATCACGCACATTTGTGCTTTTAGAAACTGTGTGCGATATTTACATGGCTGGTGTGTCGCCGTCTAGACCTCAATGAGCACTGAAACTGGTAGCGGCAAACCAATGGGAGAAGAGGCGGGAAACCGATGAGAGGAGTGGCGGGAAACGGTAGCATGTTTAGAAAACGTAGTAGAGAAGGAAGCGTGAGCTAGCACGACGCATGCGCACAGTGCTTACCCATGTACTGCATGTGCTGTCGAAAGGGCTGAGGGTTACCATTCGATCTAGGAGCATCCAACAGTGCAGACGTACAATCCGTGGGGTTTGGGTTCTGGCCAATCAGAACGCATGACTCAGATCGCGCGCGCAGCAGGGGGGAAGGGGGGTGTCTCGGCCACGGTTTGGTAGGCACACAGCTTTTCTGAGTGAACCGTGTGCTATTTGAAAACATTTTATGAGAAGAATCTCGGTTTTTAACTCCCAGTAAATCCAAAACTCACCCAAAAATCGTGAAACTTGGCATGGTGTCACGACATGGCACATATATGTCGAGGAATTTTTTTCGTCCATTTTGGCACAAGTTTTATTACAAGCCTCTTACAAACCGGAGCTTCTCATAAAAAAGCCTCGTGGTTCCGATAGGGAAATGTGTCCCCCTTGTGGGGGAAACGATAATCACTGCCTCTTTTTGCCTTGTATTTTCTTCTACCGGCAACATGGAGCGACAAGATATCCGTGCTAAAATTTAAACTTATTCAGGGTTCGTTTGGCCTTTTTATACACTAATTGAGTTTCCTAGGCATTTAATGTCCATAATTCACATCTGAACTACAAATATATGCTCCAGTTCACCAAAATGTCTAGAAAAATTATACATGTGTCCTTGGGTGCATGTTTAGGTCCCATGCCAGGAATAGGAACGAATTACAACCGTACCAGCGTCCTGGCTCGTACTCAAACATTTGGAATCTCGGTTTTTGAATCCCCATAAATCCAAAACTCACTAGAAAGTCATCAAAGGTGGCATGGTGTCACGTCATGGCACATATATGTCGTGGTAAAAACCTTGCCAATTTGGGCCAAGCTTTATTACAAACCTCTTACAAACCGGAGCCTGTCGCAAGAACCCTCGTGGTTTCAAAAGGGAAACGTGTCCCCTTGTGGGCCAAACGATAATCGCTCCCTGTTCTAGCCTTGTATTTTCTTCTACACGCAACACGGAACAACGGGAGATTCGCGCTGAACTTTGAAATTATTCAGGGTTCGTTTGACCCTTTTTATTCATTAATTGAGTTTTCTAGGCATTTAATGTCCATAATTCAAATCCGAACTACAAATACATGCTCCAGTGCACCAAAATGGCTAGAAAAAAGTACATGTGTCCTTGGGGTGCATGTTTAGGTCCCATGGAACGAATGGGAATGAACTCAACCGTCTCGTCGTCCTGGCTTGGCCACAAACATTGCGAATCTCGGTTTTTAAATCTATGTAAATCCAAAACTCACCAGGAAATCATGAAACTTGGCAGGGTGTCACTACATGGTACATATAATTATCCAATTTGGGCAAAGCTATATTACAAGCCTCTTACAAACCGAAGCTTCTCGCAACCCTCGTATTTTGGTGGGCGAAATGATAATCGCTGCCTCTTCTTGCCTTGAACTTTGTTTTCAACAGGCAACATAGAACAATAGGAGTGTCGTACTGAAATTTGAAACTGTTCAGGGTTCATTTGGCCATTGTATATATTACTAATTAAGTTTTCTACGCATTTAATGTAGTCCATAATTCAAATTTGAACTACAAGCACATGCTCCAGTGAAGCAAAATGGGTGGGAAATCGTACATGTGTCATTGGGTGCATGTTTAGGTCTCATTTAAGGAATGGGAATGAATTACAAACTTGTCGTTGTCCTGAAACATTGAAAATCTCGGTTTTTAAATCCCAGTAAATCAAAAATTCACCCGAAAAACATGAAACTTGGCATGGTTTCATGACATGTCACATATATGCCGTGGTAAAAAAATCGTCCAGTTTGAGAAGAGGCGCACACATTAGTAGCCAACGAAGTCCTTTTTGAAACAAAAAGCTGACACGTTAATATCGCTAACAGTTGTATTATATGAACTGTGTAAAAATTTAACCATACTCGGTGGCGTGTGTGCAGCTGTTTTATTAGACGGAACGAGCGCGAGAAGTCCGTCGTGCAGGCTCGACGGGACGCGTGCGAGCAGTCCGCCGCGCAGGCTCGACGGGACCCGTGCATCCTGTCCACCTCGTAGGCTCGACGGGACACGTGCGAGCAGCAAGGCCGCCCATGCTCACCGGGAAGCGAGCTCTTTGACCTCCATGCACCAGCCGCCGCGCGCCTCGCTCACAACTTCTCCATTAATGGGTTAATTAAAGCACCTGGACGGAGGGTGTTTGCTTGTGATCCCATGGCAGCATTTGCTTTGTTCGTGTTTTCAACTCGTATTCCAGCCTAATTTAAATTGCCACATAGGGCAACGGATAATACGACCACAAATAAAATGGCAACAGATAATACGACGACAAATTTACAATGGCGCAGATAATAATTGTCTTACATATTCCGGATAATTTAAAATGCCACATGCGGCAAAGCCCAGAAGACACGGGGGCAAGAGAAGAAGGAAATCGCAGACAACGATCTGGATCGCTACTGTCTCTACTCGTCGATGGATCGCCGGGTGACGACGTCCTCTAGCTCTTTCTTCGATTCCTCACGTCTTTGCTTGAAAGCATCCACGCATTCCTCCACCTCCTGCTTGCGCTCGATCCGGAGCTTCCTCAAGTCACCCATCAATTCCTCGACGACCACTATCAGCGTCATCCCCGAGGCACTGCACTGCTCATGCAGCATCTTCCAGCCGGCGGCCTCCTCCTCCTTCTCGGTGAGCGCCTTGAGGAGCTTCACATTGTCACCCATGAGTTGCTCGACGAGGCCGGTCGCCTTGTCAACCAAGGCATCGCTGATCTCGAGCAGCTTCATCAAGCCGTCGACCAGCTCTTGCTGCTTAATGAGGCCAGCGAGAATGCCGTCGCGATCGCCGACGCGGGGAGTGCATTTTGAGAGCCCTCGCGTCCCCGTGAGAGCTCGTTCGAGGGCTCCGCGGCGCACCGGGACATCTCTGTTGCGGCTGCCGGTTCACGGCGGGACCTCTCTTGTGCTTCCGCGGCCTTGGTCTTTGCTACCTGGTTATATGTCCACCCGAAACTCCTCCTACTGGTCATGGCGGAACGACTTGATAGGAAAGGCCAGTTTCATGGGTGATGAGGAGAGGAACTGTGAAGTAATTTTCGAGTGGGTACTTTTTATAGCCCGGTGCTAAGTGTGAACACATATTAGTTTGATCGGTGTGAACACATATTAGTTTGATCGGTGTGAACACATATTAGGTTGATCTGTGTGCACAGATTTGCAATTACTTATTGTGTTGTAATCTGTAGTGTGACGAGAAACAAAGTCAGAATTTATTGATGGTTCTGTGCCTACAAACCCGTTTTTGTTGTTCTGCATCATTGCAAACAGTTCTTTTGGATCAACCGTATGCCACGCATCGGAAGCCCGAAACATGGGCCCTTGTTCTGGGATGTACGTGCACGTGTCTGCCCACTATCACACACGGTCATGATATAACCATCATGTCCTATGGATGCGCTGTCGCGTCTCCCACGGGGTGGCAGAAGGTTGACCACGTGGTTGCACGCCGTGGCATCCGTGCGCGCGCTCTGCTCACCGTTGAGGCAAATTTACAATGGCAACGGTTAATAATTGTCTTACATATTCAGGATAATTTAAAATTCCACATGAGGCAAGGCACAAAACACTCACGACCTACTTATGCATACAATTATAATAAAATATAGGCTAAAAGGCTGAGCCGGCGGCCTTCCGACGGCGGTCTTCTCGGACTCCATGATCAGCATATCACCCTTGCGGCCGTTCATTATGTGTAACTTACTAATCATCGCACGCGAGTACTCGCAGACGCATCGTGTGTGATACTCCTAGCCACCACAAGCAACTAGTTTGCATTTTTCAAAGTTTTTTGTACGAACAGAATCACACACGAACTTACTATAGTAACCGTCTGTTTTATAATTTCTCATCGCAAACAGTTCATCCGAGTGGGCTGTTTGCTGCGTATCACACACATCTGGTTTACACGAATCGTTTGTGTTCTTTTGGCTCATCGCAAATGCCGCATATCACACACATCTTGTTAAGATGAACCGTTTCCGTTCTCTTGCCTAATTGAAAACAGTTTGTCCGACTGAACCGTATGTCGTATATCACACACACCTTGATCTGGCTGACCGTTTCTGTTGCATTCCCTAATAGCACACAGTTCATCGGAGCAAACTGTATGCCGCATATCGCACACACATTAATATGGCTACCTGTTTCTGTTGTTCTTCCTCATCACAAACAGTTCTGCTGGATCAACCGTATGCCCAGCATCGCACACATAACTAAAATCTGAACCGTGTTTGATGTCTCTGCAATCGCAAACGTTTTGCATCTTTTTTGATTTTTTTTAAATCCCCATTTGTGATTAATGCATCGCACACAGTTTTGTCAAAGGGTCTCTGATCATAGTGTCGCGTTATCAGCATCCACAGTAGTGCAAGAATTACAACTCGATACTAGAACAAAAATATGACTCTATATGAATGCCTCCGGCGGTATACCGGGATGTGCAATGATCTAGCGTGACATGTATAGAAAATATGAACGGTGGCCAAGCGATAAATACTATGTCAACTATATGTTCAAGCAAAGCAATATGACAATGATGGTATGTGTCATAATAAAACGGAACGGTGGAAGTTGCATGGCAATATATCTCGGAATGGCTGTGGAAATGCCATAATAGGTAGGTATGGTGACTGTTTGAGGAACATATAAGGTGCTTATGTGTGAAAGAGTGTATCATATCACGGGGTTTGGATGCACCGGCGAAGTTTGCACCACAACTCAAGGTGAGTAAGGGCAATGCACGATACAGAAGAGGCTAGCAAAGTGCGGAAGGGTGATAGTGCATATAAACCATGGACTCAACATTAGTCATAACGAACTCACATACTTATTGCAAAAGTTTATTAGCCCTCGAAGCAAAGTACTACTACGCATGCTCCTAGGGGGGTAGATTGGTAGGAAAAGACCATCACTCGTCCCCGACCGCCACTCATAAGGAAGACAATTAATGATACGTCCATTTTGCATCATGCTTTTATATCAATATTTATTGCATTATGGACTGTTATTTCACTTTATGGTACAATACTTATGCCTTTTCTCTCTTATTTTACAAGGTTTACATGAAGAAGGAGAATGCCGGCAGCTGGAATTCTGGACCGAAAAGGAGCAAATCTGACAGACCTATTCTGCACAACTCCAGAAGTCCTGAAAATTTATGGAGAATTATTTTGTAATATATAAAAAATATTGGGTGAAGAAATACCATAGGGGGGCCCACCAGGTGGCCACAAACCTGGGGGGCACGCCCTACCCCCCTAGGCATGCCCCTAGGGCTTGTGGGCCCCCTCAAAGGTCTCCGGTGCCCATCTTTGGTTATATGGAGGGTTTTGACCTAGAAAAAAATCACAAGATAGCTTTTGGGACGAAGCTCCGCCGTCTCGAGGCGGAACCTGGGCAGGAGCAATCTAGAGCTCTTGCAGAGCGATTCTAACGGCGTCATCACCAACGATCCTCTCATCGAGGGGGGGGGTAAATCTCCATCAACACCTTCACCAGCACCGTCTCCACTCAAACGCTAGTTCATCTCTTGTATTCAATCTTTCCCTCACAACCTCAGATTGGTACATGTAGGTTGCTAGTAGTGTTGATTACTCTCTGTAGTCGATGCTAGTTGGTTTATTTGGTGGAAGCTCAAATGTTCAGATCCTTAATGATATTCAATACCCCTCTGATCTTGAACATGAACATGCTTTGTGAGTAGTTACTTTTGTTCCTAAGGACATGGGAGAAGTCTTGTTATAAGTAATCATGTCAATTTGGTATTCGTTCGATATTTTGATGAGATGTATGTTGTCTTTCCTCTAGTGGTGTTATGTGAACGTCAACTACATGAAACTTCACCTTTGGGCCTAGGGGAAGGCCTTGGGAAGCAATAAGTAGATGATGGGTTGCTAGAGTGACAGAAGCTTAAACTCTAGTTTATGCGTTCCTTCGTAAGGGGCTCATTTGGATCCACATGTTTCATGCTATGGTTAGAGTTATCTTAATTCTTCTTTCATAGTTGCGGATGCTTGTGAGAGGGGTTAATCATAAGTGGGAGGCTTGTCCATGTAAGAACAGCACCCAAGCACTGGTCCACCCTCATATCAAATTATCAAAGTAATGAACGTGAATCATATGACCATGATGAAAACTAACTTGACCGTAATTCCCATGTGTCCTTGGGAGCGCTTTGCTTTATATAAGAATTTGTCCAGGCTTGTCCTTTGCTATAAAAATAATTGGGCCACCTTGCTGCACCTTTGTTACACTTGTTACTTGTTACCCGTTATAAATTATCTTATCACAAAACTTTTTATTACAGATAATTTCAGTGCTTGCTGAAAATCCCTTACTGAAAACCGCTTGTCATTTCCTTCCGCTCCTCGTTGGGTTCGACACTCTTACTTATTGAAAGGACTACGATAGATACCCTATACTTGTGGGTCATCGAGAATCATTTCTAGCGCCATTGCCGGGGAGTGAAGCGCCTTTGATGAGTGGAATTTGGTAAGGAAAAAAATTATATTGTGTGCTGAAATTTACTGTCACTTGTCACTATGGAAAATAATCCTTTGAGGTGTTTGTTCGGGGTATCTTCACTTCGACTGGAAGAACAAAGAGTTTCTCCTCAACCTACTGAACCCATTGAAAATATTTATTATGAAATTCCTTCGGGTATGATAGAGAAACTGCTAGCTAGTCCTTATGCAGGAGATGGAACACTACATCTTGATATGCATCTAATATTTGTGGATGAAGTTTGTGGGTTATTTAAGCTTGCAGGTTTGCCCGGAGATGAAGTCAAGAGGAAGGTCTTCCCTTTATCTTTGGAGGGAAAGGCATTGACATGGTATAGGCTATGTGATGATATTGGATCTTGGAATTACAACCGACTGAAACTGGAATTTCATCAGAAGTTTTATCCTATGCATCTGGTTCATCATGATCGGAATTATATATATATAATTTTTGGCCTCGCCAAGGAGATAGTATCGCTCAAGCTTGGGGGAGGCTTAAGTCAATGTTATATTCATGCCCCAATCATGAGCTCTTAAGAGAAATTATTATTCATAATTTTTATGCTTGACTTTCTCATAATGATCAATCCATGCTCGATACCTCTTGTACTGGCTCTTTTATGAAGAAGACTATTGAATTCAAATGGGATATCTTGGAAAGAATTAAATGCAACTCTGAAGATTGGGAGCTCGTCGAAGGTAAGGAGTCAGGTATAAAGCTTGAATTTGATTGTGTTAAATCTTTTGTAGATACCGATGTTTTTCGTGATTTTAGCACTAAATATGGACTTGACTCTGAGATAGTAGCTTCTTTCTATGAATCATTCGCTGCTCACGTTGATCTCCCTAAAGAGAAGTGGTTTAAATATCATCCTCCCATTGAAGTAAAAATAGTAGAACCCATTAAGGCTAAAGAAGAAACTGTTACGTATAATGTTGATTCTATTATTCCTACTGCTTATATTGAGAAACCACCTTTCCCTATTAGGATAAAGGAACATGATAAAGCTTTAGCTGTGGTTCGTAAAAGCTATACTAGAACACCTACCCCCCCTGAACAAATTAAAGTTGAACCTAGTAGTGCTATGGTTAATGATCTCTTGGTCGATAATATTGATGGGCATGCTATTTATTTCTATGATGAAGCTGCTAGAATTGCTAAACCCGGTGAAAAAGATAAACCTAGACCCGTTGTTGGCATGCATGTTGTCTCTGTTAAAATACGATATCATTATTATCATGGCTTATGTGATTTTGGTGCTAGTGTGAGTGCAATCCCTTTTACCTTATATCAAGAAATTACAAATGATATTGCACCTACTGAAATAGAAGATATTGATGTCACCATTAAGCTTGCCAATAGAGATACTATATCACCAATTGGGATTGTTAGATATGTTGAAGTCTTGTGTGGGAAAATAAAATATCCTACTGATTTTCTAGTTCTTGGTTCCCGCAAGATGATTTTTGTCCCATTATATTTGGTAGACCTTTCTTGAACATTGTTAATGCTAAGATAGATTGTGACAAAGAAACTGTTAGTGTGAGCTTTGGGGATGTGTCTCATGAGTTTAACTTCTCTAACTTTTGTAGACAACCCCATGATAAAGAATTGCCTAACAAAGATGAAATTATTGGTCTTGCTTCTATTGTCGTGCCTCCTACTGGTCCTTTAGAACAATATTTGCTAGATCATGAAAATGATATGTTCATGAATCAAAGAAAGGAAATAGATGAAATATTCTTTAAACAAATGCATGTTTTGAAACACAACTTGCCTGTTGAAACTCTTGGAGATCCTCCACCACCCAAGAGTGATCCCGTGTTTGAACTTAAACAATTACTTGATACTTTGACATATGCTTATCTTGATGAAAAGAAGATATATCCTGTTATTATTAGTGCTATCCTTTCAGAGCATGAAGAAAAGAAATTATTGAAAACCCTGAAGAAGCACCGTGCCTCTATTGGATATACTCTGGATGATCTTAAGGGCATTAGTCCCACTCTATGTTAGCATAAAATTAATATGTATCTTGATGCTAAACCAGTTGTTGATCATCAATGACGGTTGAATCCTAAGATGAAAGAAGTGGTAAGAAAGGAAATACTAAAGCTTCTGGAAGCAGGTATAATTTATCCTATTGCTGATAGTAGATGGATGAGTCCTATTCATTATGTCCCTAAGAAGGGAGGTACTACTGTTGTGCCTAATGATAAAAATGAATTGATTCCACAAAGAATTGTCACCGGCTATAGGATGGTAATTGATTTTAGAAAATTAAATAAAGCTACTAGGAAAGATCATTATCCTCTGCCTTTCATTGATCAAATGCTAGAAAGACTATCGAAACATACACACTTTTTCTTTCTAGATGGATACTCTGGGTTGTCTCAAATGCCTATGTCCCAAGAGGATCTAGAAAAAACTACTTTTACTTGCCCTTTCGGTACCTTTGCTTATAGACGTATGCCTTTTGGTTTTTGCAATGCACCTGCTACCTTTTAAAGATGTATGATTGCTATATTCTCTAATTTTTGTGAAAAGATTGTTGAGGTTTTCATGGATGATTTCTCCGTTTACGGAACTTCTTTTGATGAGTGCTTGGGCAACCTTGATCGAGTTTTGCAGAGATGTGAAGAACCTAATCTTGTCTTGAATTGGGTGAAGTGCCACTTTATGGTTAATGAAGTTATTGTCTTGGGGCATAAAATCTCTGAAAGAGGTATTGAAGTTGATAAAGCTAAAGTTGATGCTATTGAAAAAATGCCATGTCCTAAAGATATCAAAGGTATAAGAAGTTTCCTCGGTCATGATGGTTCTATAGGAGATTTATTAAAGACTTCTTTAAAATTTCTAGGCCTCTCACTAATCTCTTGCAAAAAGATGTTCCATTTATTTTGATGATGATTGTGTAGAAGCATTTGAAATCCTTAAGAAAGCCTTAATCTCTGCACCTATTGTTCAACTGCCTGATTGGAACTTACCCTTTGAAATTATGTGTGATGCTAGTGATTACGTTGTTGGTGCTATTCTAGGACAAAGAGTTGATAAGAAATTAAATGTTATCCATTATGCTAGTAAACATCTAGACAATGCACAAACAAATTATGCTACCACTGAAAAAGAATTTTTAGCAGTTGTATTTGCTTGTGATGAGTTCAGATCTTATATTGTTGATTCCAAAGTTACTATTCACACTGATCATGCTACTATTAAATACCTTATGGAAAAGAAAGATGCTAAACCTAGACTCATTAGGTGGGTTCTCTTGCTACAACAATTTGATTTACATATTATTGATAGAAAAGGGGCTGAGAACCCCCTGCAGACAACTTGTCTAGGTTAGAAATGTTCTTGATGACCCACTACCTATTGATGATAGCTTTCCTCATGAACAATTAGCTATCATAAATGCTTCTCATACTACTCCTTGGTATGCTGATTATGCTAATTATATTGTTGCCAAATTCATACCACCTAGTTTCACATACCAACAAAAGAAAAGGTTTTTCTATGATTTAAGACATTACTTCTGAGATGACCCACATCTTTATAAAGAAGGATTAGATGGTGTTATTAGACATTGTATACTTGAGCATGAACATGAACAGATCCAACATAAGTTCCACTGCAAGGCTTACGGAGGACACCACGCTATTGATAGAACTGCACACAAGGTATTACAATCTGGTTTTTATTGGCCTACTCTTTTCAAGGATGCTCGTAAGTTTGTCTTGTCTTGTGATGAATGTCAAAGAATTGGTAATATTAGTAGACGTTAGGAAATGCCTATGAATTATTCACTTGTTATTGAGCCATTTGATGTTTGGGGATTTGATTATATGCGACTTTTCCTTCCTCTAATGGGTATGCACATATTTTAGTTGTTGTTGATTACGTTACTAAGTGGGTAGAGGCTATTCCAACTAGTAGTGTTGATCATAACACTTCTATTAAAATGCTTAAAGAAGTTATTTTCCCGAGCTTTGGAGTCCCTGGATATTTAATGATTGATGGTGGTTCACACTTTATTCATGGTGCTTTTCGTAAATTGCTTGCCAAGTATGATGTTAACCATAGAATTGCCTCTCCATATCATCCTCAGTCTAGTGGTCAAGTGGAATTGAGTAATAGAGAAATAAAATTGATCTTGCAAAAGATTGTTAATAGATCCAGTAAGAACTGGACTAAGAAACTTGATGATGCATTATGGGCTTATAGAACTGCTTATAAAAAC
The DNA here is from genome assembly GCF_018294505.1 of Triticum aestivum. Taxonomy (NCBI): domain Eukaryota; kingdom Viridiplantae; phylum Streptophyta; class Magnoliopsida; order Poales; family Poaceae; genus Triticum; species Triticum aestivum. Next base: position 356,819,186 of record NC_057805.1, read on the forward strand.
CCTATGGGTATGTCTCCGTATAAAATGGTTTATGGAAAAGCATGTCACTTACCTCTTGAACTAGAACATAAAGCTTATTGGGCAATTAAAGAGCTCAACTATGATTTCAAACTTGCCGGTGAAAAGAGGTTATTTGACATTAACTCACTTGATGAATGGAGAACCCAAGCCTATGAAAATGCCAAGTTGTTTAAAGAAAATGTTCAAAGATGGCACGACAAAAGGATACAAAAGCATGAATTCAATGTAGGTGACCATGTCTTGCTATACAATTCTTCTTTAAGATTTTTTTGCAGGGAAACTTCTCACTAGATGGGAAGGGCCTTACATTGTCGAGGAAGTTTATAGTTCCGATGCCATCAAAATCAACAACGCCGAAGGCAATAACCCGAAGGTGGTAAACGGGCAAAGAATCAAACATTATATCTCAGCTACTCCCATAAATATTGAAACCAATATTATTAATACCATAACACCGGGGGAGTACATAAGGGAAACCTACCAGAACACTCCAGACTCCGAAAAGGAATAGCTAGGTGATACGGTAAGTAAACCGACTCCAAAACTTTTCCGGAAAGAATTTTACTCTGTTTTGGAATGTTTAAAAATTTAGGAAAATAAAAAGTAGTCTGAAAAGTGCACGAGGAGGCAACAAGCCCTAGGCGCGCCTCCAGGCTTGTGGCCACCTTGTGTGCCCTCCAGACTTTGTTTTCTTGCACAATACTCCTTTTGGTCGGTAAAAATTCATTATATAATCTGCCGAAGGTTTTAACCACTGTACCACGGCAATATCCTCTGTTCTTGTTTCGAGCTGTTTTTCTGACAGATCTAGATCACCATGATGTCTGATACGTCTCCAACTTACCTATAATTTATGAAGTATTCATGCTATTTTATTATCATTCTTGGATGTTTCACAACCATTTTATAGCAACTTTATATCATTTTTTGGGACTAACCTATTGACCCAGTGCCCAGTGCCAGTTGTTGTTTTTTGCTTGTTTTTTACATCGCAGGAAATCAATATCAAACGGAGTCCAAACACCGCAAAACTTTTTGTGGATTTTTTATGGACCAGAAGACTCCCGATGGGCCAGAGCAGCACCTGGGGGGTGCCCCGAGGGGGCACAACCCACCAGAGCGCGCCTGGGAGCCCAAGAGCGCCCAGGTGGGTTGTGCCCACCTCGGTAGCCTCCCACACCCCCTCTTCGCCCTATAAAATCCCAAATATTCCCAAAACCCTGGGGGTAACCCTAGATCAGAAGTTCCACCGCCGCAGGCCTCTGTAGCCACCGAAAACCGATCTAGACCCCATTCTGTCACCCTCCGGAGGGGGAATCATCTCCGGTGGCCATCTTCATCATCCCGGCGGCCACCACGATGAGGAGGGAGTAGTCCACCCTCGGGGCTGAGGATTTGTACCAGTAGCTATGTGTATAATCTCTCTCTCTCTCTCTCTCGTGTTCTTGAGATGTCGTGATCTTGATGTATCGTGGGCTTTGTTAATATAGTCGGATCATATGGTGTTTTCCCCTCTCTATCTTGTTGTGATGAATTGAGTTTTTCCCTTTGAGATTTCGTTGTTATCGGATTGAATACTTTTATGGATTTGAGAGCACTTGATATATGTCTTGCATATGAATACTCGTGGTGACAATGGGGTATCATATTGATTCTCTTGATATGTGTTTTGGCATTCAACTCGCGGATTCCCGCAGTGACATTGGGGTAATCTATGCATAGGGGTTGATGCACGTTCTCGTCTTTTGTTTCCCCGGTAGAAATCTTGGGGCACTCTTTGAGGTTCCTTGTGTTGGATTGAGTATTATGAATCTGAAATTAGTTGGTGTTATTTTAGTACGAACTCTTGGATAGATCGATCGGAAAGAATAGCTTCGAGGTGGTTTCATACCCTACAAACAATTTCTTCTTATGTTCTCCGCTAGCTAGGAACTTTGGAGTGATTCTTCGTTGCACGTTGAGGGATGGTTATATGATGTAATTATATTAGCATTGTTGAGAGATTGCACTAGTGAAAGTACGGACCCTAGGCCTCATTTTCAAGCATTGCAATACCGTTTTTGTGCCCGATTACTATTTGCTACCATGCTGTTTTTATTTATTCAGATTATAAAAAAATATTTCTACCATCCATATTACACTTTTATCACCATCTCTTCGTCGAACTAGTGCACCTATACAATTTGCCATTCTATTGGGTGTGTTGGGGACACAAGAGATTTCTTGTATTTGATTGCAGGGTTGTTTGAGAGAGACCATCTTCATCCTACGCCTCCCACGGATTGGTAAACCTTAGGTCATCCACTTGAGGGAAAATTGCTACTGTCCTACAAAACTCTGCGCTTGGAGGCCCAACACGTGTCTACAACAATAAATTTGTGTAGTAGACATCAAGCTCTTTTCTGGCGCCGTTGCCGGGGAGGTGAGTGCTTGAAGGTATATCTTTAGATCTTGCAATTGAATCTTTTAGTTTCTTGTTTTATCACTAGTTTGGTTTATAAAAAGAAAGATACATAAAAAATGGACTTGAGGTTGCATCATATTATTGATCATCTTTATAATATCTTTCTTGAAAATGATGGATCGGAAAATTGTGCTCAATTGTTAGAAGAAGAAGTCAATAAAATGTTTGGCACAAAATATTTGAATGATGAGCATGATTGCAGTGTTATTAGTATGAATTCCTTGAATATCCAAAATGCTAATAATGATTGCACAAGTCATGACAAAAATGTTTCTTATAAGCATGTCAATTTTTGTGGAGTGGAAAGACTTTGTGAAGACGTACCTTATAGGGAAGATAGATTTTGTAAGAAGCATAAGCATGATAGAACAAATTCTTTGCTCAAAGTGATAGATGAATGTGCTACAAAATTATGCTCTCTTTGTCCTGTGACTTGTGAACTTTGCAATAAAGTTGGTCACCTTAATTTCCAATGCATGCTTTTCTTGATCGAATCCTGTCCAAATATTGCAATAACTTGATCACCATTGAATTTTGTAATGAGCTTTGTCCATTTTGGGGGAGTGAAGAATTGGCACATAAAAATAGTTGGTTTGAAGTATTCATTCTCATGGACGACATTGAAGCTAAGCTAGAAAATATCTATATATTTTGCATGGTAAATTGCAATGAGAATGTTTATATTGCCAACTATAGAAAGATGGGAAAACCAATAGAATATAAAAGGAACACTAATAAAAGGGTAAACATTTCCGCTTTCCCTCCTATTGTCTCTCATGATGAAATAGGTGACGAGGAGGAGCTCCCTGTTCAACCAATCTCATCAATAAGAAGCTTGAAAAAATTAATTAAACCCACACGTGATGTAATGAAGAAGAAGAAAAGAAGAAAGAATAGAGGTAAAAAGGTATCTCTCCCAAATAATTTTGCTCCTATTATTGTTGTGCCTCATGAAAATGAATCAAAAATAATTGTGGAAGATGATGCACTTGATGATGATATTGCTTCTATGTCTTATGGCACCATGTCCGAGAGCACTATTGATGATGATTTTGTTATGCCTATTGCTTGTTGTGATGATTATGATTGGGAAGATAATGATACTTCTTATAATCTTGGAAATCCTTTTTGCACCAACTTGGGAAATTATGATGATGGCAATTGTTATACCGTTGGGGCTATTCATACTTTTAATGATGAGAGTGAATATGTTTATGATATGCCAAGCCAAAAGCTTCACTACAGGAATCAGCTATTTTGCCGTCTGCCACGGTGAACGGCAAAGGCATGAAAGGCGGACGGCAAAGGCCTTTGCCGTCAGCCGCGGACGGCAAAAGGCTCCGGCAAAGTAGGCTACGGTAAACAGCTACTTTGCCGTCTGCTTCCTGGCGGCTGACGGCAAAGGGCCTTTGCCGTCAGCCGCGGACGGCAAAGAGAGCGGACGGCAATAATTGTGCTCTCAGTCCGTTAAGTGCCTAACGGCAGGCCTTTGCCGTCCGCCGCGGACGGCAAACTTTCTAGTTCCTTTGCCGTCTGCCAGCGGACGGCAAACTTTCTAGTGTCTTTGCCGTCCGCCGTATGATGTCATCTACACGTCACCACATGGCAGGCCTTTGCCGTCCGCCGCTGACGGCAAACTCGTTTACTCTTTGCCGTCTGCCACTGTAGGCAAATTGACCAAATGGGTCAGCTCCCAGGAAGCACAGCTGGATGCCACGTGGCTTCTTTGCCGTCCGCGGCAGACGGCAAAGAGCCCGTTGCCGTCGGTGGCAGACGGCAAAGAGCCTGCATATTGGCTCTTTATTCTGTTTTTTATTAAATCCAACAATTTTCATCACAAATATATATGACATATATAGATATATTTCACAAGGCCATTACAGAGCAAACATATAAGATATCCAACACATAACTTCATCATACATAGTTCCATGCATAGTTCCATCATACATAGCAAGTTCAACATAGAGGCATCCAACCATATATATTACAATAGTTTCATCCAACGATACATGGATAGTTCAACGATACAAAAGAAACAGAGAAAGGGATAAGGAGCACTCCATCTATGCAAGCTTTCGTCAAGTGAATGAAATCTGCAAAATGAAAAATAAGAAAGTTAGAAATAGGTGACTAGAATAAGAAGACTAGAAAAAGAAGAGTAGAACAAGAAGAAGACTAGAACAAGAAGAGTATGTCATTTATGAGCTAACTTACGTGAAATGGATCATATATGAGCTAACTAAGTTGAAATGGGTCGTTTATGAGCTAGCTAAGGTGAAATGGATCATTTATGAGCTAACTTAGTTGAAATGGGTCGTTTATGAGCTAACTAAGGTCAAATGGATCGTTTTTTAGGTAACTAAGGTGAAATGGATCAATTTTTAGCTCACTTAGGTGAAATGGATCATTTATGAGCTAACTTAGTTGAAATGGATCGTTTTTTAGCTAACTTAGGTGAAATGGATCATTTATGAGCTAATTTAGTTGAAATGGATCTTTTTGAGCTAACTTAGGTGAAATGGATCATTTAAGAGCTAATTTAGGTGAAATGGATCGTTTTTTAGCTAACTTGGTGAAATGGATCATTTATGAGCTAAATTAGTTGAAATGGATCGTTTATGAGATAACCTAGGTAAGGTGTGTCATTTTGGAGTTAACCTAGGTGAAATGGGTCATTTTAAAGCTAACGTAGGTAAAATGGATCATTTAGGAGCTAATCTAGGTAAAATGGGTCATTTTTGAGCTAACTTGGATGAACTGGATCATTTATAAGCTAACCTAGGTAAAATGGGTCATTTTAGAGCTAACTTAGGTAAAATGGATCGTTTATGAGCTAACTAAGCTAATTATGCAATTTTTGACATAAGTAAGCTAAGTACAGATCGTTTTAGAGCTAACTTAGGTAAAATGGATGGTTTTGGAGGTCAGTAAGCTTATTAAGTCATTTTGGAGGAGAAGAAGCTAAGTCTAGGTCATTATGGTAAGCATTGGAGGAAATAAAGCTAAGTCTAGGTCTTTATGCATGTGTTAAGCAAAACACTAGATAAACTTACCAAGATCCAGGAGGTGTAGGAGCGGGCTGGCTCGTGTCGGTAGCTGGAGAAGGATCGTGCGATGCTTGTCTGGAGTTACGCTGCACCAAAGATCATTTCCAATGTCTTGTTAGCATGATGACACTCAAATGTTAAGACTAGCAAGTAATGTCCATTCAAATTAAACTCACCGTGGTCCCAGGAGCAATCACTGGCATCGGCGGAGCGGTCTGACCGGTCTTCTCGCACACAGACTGCACATTTGGTTTTGACGACTCAGTCATACTAGTTAGTAATGAGACAAACACTACATGAATGTTTTGGCTAATCTGCAGAAGAAACTTACCACAAGGAGCTCGTACATGGCCCTTGCCTGCATGTCATTCCGTGCCCTCTCCTCCTCCATCATCTTTGTCGTCCTCTCCTCCAACTCCCGCTGCCTCTCCGCCGCCTCCGCCAGAAGTTTCTCCGTTCTATCTCTCTCACTCTGTATAGCAGCCTGCAACACCACTCACATGACCATTTGTAATCATTGATGGAAGCGCACACAATGTAATGGAGAAAGATAACTGAGTACGTATCACTAACCTTGATGGCGAGTTGCACTGGCCGTTCACGAGGCCTTATCTCAGGAGCGGAGCTCGACTGGCGCGCCTTGATCTCCGGGAGAGTGCTAGGACAACGGATAAGTCCATCTCCAATGGCTATGGAGCCATGGGACCTCCCGCCACCAGATATCATCACCAGCTCTGGATCAATGGGACCCTGGCTCGGGTTAAAGTCCTCCCCTTTCCTCGCCTTCCCCTCATCTCTATATCTCACGAGCTTGTTGTGGGAGGAGATGTTGGTGAAGTTGTTTGCATCATCGAGGTCAGACTGAGAGAAAGCCTTGACTTTCTTGAAAGAGGCAGTGTGGGCCATGGCATACAGGTCGTACACCTCTGGCACCTTATCCACCTTATTGTGGCGTGCCTGAAAGAGAGAAACAATGTAAATTAGTAATTAAAGGGCTCAAGCTAGCATGATGAATGAATTGCATGAATCATGAAGCAAACCACATACCCAGTTGCGCCCGAACTGATATAAGTTGGAGCTGCCTTGATGGTGTGGCACACCTTCCATTTGGGCACGTTTGTCCTTGGCCTCGTTGTGGAGGGCTAGCCATTCTTTTGAGCACCACTCATCGACCAACACCTCCCAACAATCCATCCGATCCGCACACCATCTCGGAGGCGCCTAAGTTAGCAAATAGAAACTTGAGCGCTACGGCTAAGAATTACTAAATGAAGGAACTTAAGTAGAAGGCCTTAAGAATTACCTTCATGTACTGCTCCTTACTCAGGAACTTATCGCGGCACGCCGGCTTGGTCTTCTTGATACCACGCAAGGCGTAGTAGTCTCGAACAGCCTGCACCCGAGCCTCGTGCCGTAAGTTCTGGAGTAGGCGCTTGCAGACGTTCTCGATAACATGTGCCGCGTCCTCCTCGTATCCCTCCTCACACCTGTAGAATGTCTGCAATCAAATGAGACAATATTGATTAGTACAATTAATAACTAGCTAGTTGAAGATTTTTAAATGTGTAAAGGAGAAATTACCCAGAACTTTCTGATCACCATGTCTGCCCTCGTGTCGCACACGACACCGTCGATAATCTCATCCGGCGGGGCCGGGGCAGCCACGTAGTGCTCCCAGCTCAATCCAAGCTCTGGAAGCCGACCCTCACCAGGCAACGTGACAAACCCCGGGAAGTTTTGCCGGCAAAGAACTCCAAGGACGGAGTTGGGCCGGCGGACACTATGATGGTGGTCCCAACCCCTGCAGCATGACAAGGCCAACGCATTAGTTATTTGAAGAAACGTGAATGCAGAAGGTACAAAAATATTAAATGCACTTACGTACCTCTCCCCATCAGGGAAAATCAACCACCTCTGCTCGCGGGTCGCCGGCACGGACGGGAGCCGTGTAGCACCACGCTGGTAGACGGTGCCCCCCTCCTCCTCAAGATCAGTCGGCTCCCCGCCATCATCAGCATGGCCACTCGGCTCCTCGGGCTGATCCGGCCAGGTACCCCATCCGGACGTGTGCTCCTCCGGGGTCTCGTGGGCCGAACTCTCGTGGGCCGAAGGCCAGTCGACCCGAGGCTCGTGGGCCCAAGACCCGTGGACCGGAGGCTCGTGGACCGGAGTCCGTGTAGCCTCCTCCTCGGACGAGTCCACCCTAGCAGTCACGTGCTCGGGTGAAACAGCTGGGGGTGGCGGCGAGGAAGGCGCCGTAGCAGTCACCCTACCTCCTCTCCCGCGACCACGTGCCCCACCTCCTCTCTTCCTACCTCGTCCCCTGCTGGGCACCGCGGTCGACGAAGAAGGGCCCGGCGGTGTGGCCATACTGTCCAGCAACGCTCGGCGGAGAGGTGCGTCTGGAATGGAAGACCTCAGACCACGCGCCGACGAAGAAGGGGCCTTGGCGCGCTCCCGACCAGCGCCCACCATCTTTCAACACCTGCCATGACAAACAGTAAACGAAATTAGTACAACATAAAAAAAGACCGACATGAATAATAATATGTGTATCACTTAAGTGTATCATCATCAAGTACAACATAAAAAAATTTAATACCTGACACTACTAATAATCTCGATCAGTATCATCAATAAATGCATAATCATCATCATCACTATAATCAATGACGGGCTCATAGGGTTCAGTGGCATCAACATGTGGAAGGCCACCTTGACGTAATCGGTCAAGCAATGACAGGTCATCCGCAGCAGTAACCTCTTCTTGTTCCGGCTCTTCTTGTTCCTCCTCTGGGGTGATGTCGGATTCACTGTCGCTGTCTACTTCAATGTTTTGGGGTGAAGTATAGCGGTTCTTGAAACGCTTTTTGGAAAGACGTGTCTCTTGGAAGAATTCTCCTTCATATGTGTCTGGGTTAATGTGAGGTTCATAATCCTCTTCCTTTGGGGGAGATAGTCTAGCACGTGGCGGCACTTCATAAACGACATCCCAACCTTTCAGATTTGGATTAGTTTGGCAGGCCCACGGTAGATAGAATACTTGGGTCGCCTGTTGAGCCGTAATATAGACATCAGGAACATCTAAATGGGTGCTTTGGTTGATTTCAACTAGCCCTATATGTTCATGAGTCCTTCTAGTCTCCTTCGGCTGAAACCAATAACATTTGAAGACTACGACATTCGGTGGGTTTTCACCATAGAATAGAAGTTCATAAATTGCTTCAACTCTCCCATAATACTCGGTACCTCCTTCGCCGATAGCAGATACACAACAATTTGTAGACTTTCGGTCGGCCATAGATAGCTCTTTGCCATAGGTACGAAAGCGATACCCGTTGATGTCGTATTTGTCAAATGAACGGACCTTATAGTCAAAACCATTAGCGACTTGTCTCAATTCGGCGTCCATAGACTCTGAATTAGCCTACAAGTTTAATATGAAAGGATTGTTGCATTACGCACAAATTAGCGAATGAAACCGGGATAGCCGCCTACAAATTAGCCTACAAGTCTAATAGAAATTACCGTTTGTTTGAACCAAGAGATGAAACCGGGATAGCCGCCTCCTTGCTTTGCGAGAAGCTCATACTCTTCGACAGAATCCTTTTGGATCACCGCTCCATACGAGAATAAGGCGACGTATCGACTGTATGAAATATCCAGGAATAAGAGCAGTTCAAAGGAAATAGAAGTTGCGAAACTATGTACCGAGAACTTACTCGATGTACGGCCGCACTTCTATCAGGTTGTTGAAGATATACAACGAAATGGTCCGCCATTGTTCGTTATCCAAAGATACTGGATTTGAAACACTGGCTGGTGCGAGATTCCCTTTGAATAGGCTGAGGTTGGATCCACCCTTTTTAGGGTCGTCAGCATTGTACCGAGGCTTCGGATTATGCAAATGACGATTTTTGGCTTCGTAGTGTGCTGTCACGAAGTTTGCCGCCTCCTCAGTGATGAATGCCTCAGCCATCGATGCTTCAATTCTACGTTTATTTTTACATTTTTGTCGAAGCGTCTTCTGCATCCTCTCAGTTGGGTAGCACCAACGATTTTGCACGGGCCCCCCCAATCTTGCCTCGGTCGGGAGATGCAAAATCAAATGTTGCATTGGATTAAAGAAGCCCGGTGGAAAGATCTTCTCTAACTTGCAGATCAACTCCGGCGCCAACTCTTCCATTTCTTCTAGCACGCCAGGCGATAGTTCTTTCGCACAAAGAACACGGAAGAAATAGCTGAGTTCTGCCAGTACTAGCCATTCATCCTCAGGGATGAAGCCACGCAACATCACCGGCATTACCCGCTCAATCCATATGTGCCAATCATGACTCTTGAGACCAAATATCTTCAATTTATCAAGACTGGCTCCCCTCTGTAGATTCGCTGCATACCCATCGGGGAACATCAACTGCATTTTCACCCACAAGATAATTTCCCTCATAGCTGGCCTTCCAAGATTGAACCATGCCTTTGGCTTCGTCCAGTTCTGCTTTCCTTTCGGTTCTTTCATGTTTTGTAACGGCCTATCACATAGCGCCTCCAGATCGACTCTAGCCTTAGTATTATCCTTTGACTTCCCATCTATGCCGAACAATGTACCAAAAAGTGCCTCGGCGATATTCTTCTCAGTGTGCATCACGTCGATGTTGTGTGGGCAAAGGAGGTCTTTGAAGTAAGGCAGATCCCATAAGCATGTTTTGTGAGTCCAGGCGTGCTTAGAATTATACCCCTTGAAGTACCCTGGACGCTCTGGATCTGGCTCGAGAGCGTTTAACTGATCCAGGGTCTGTTGGCCTGTCAATGCAGGTGGTGCAGAGTTTTTGACAACTCTACCTCTGATGAAGTTCTTCTTGTCTTTCCTGAACTTATGGCGAGGATTCAGGAACTGTCTATGCATGTCGAAGCAAGAAAACTTGCGACCGGCCTGAAGCCAACGAAACTCAAGAGCTCCCTTGCATGTGGGGCACGGGAACCTTCCATGCACACACCAGCCAACGAATAGCGCATACGCCGGCAAGTCATGCGTCGAGTACATGTACCAGACACGCATTATGAAGTTCCGTTTGCTATAGGCGTCGTATGTCTTGAACCCATTATCCCAGGCTTCTTGCAATTCGTCCTTAAGCGGTTGCATGTACACATTCATATTTTTCCCCGGATAGTTGGGCCCTGGAATTATCAACGTCAGGAAAATGTTCTTTCTTTGCATAATCTGTCCGGGGGGGAGATTGAGTGGAAAGACAAATACGGGCCAACAACTGTATTGGGCTGCCGTCATACCAAACACACTGAACCCATCCGTGCTGATGCCGACTCGAGGATGCCTCGGATCTGCCGCTTTGTCACCATGTAATTCATCAAACTTTTTCCACGCAACACCATCCGATGTGTGTACAATCATCAGATTCCCATCTGCATCTAGTTCGGTTCTTTTGCCCGTTTTGTGCCATGTCATCTGTCTGGCCGTCTCTTCGACCATGAAAAGACGTTGAAGTCTTGGTACGATTGGCATATACCGAAGAACACTAACGGGGATTTTGGTCTGTGTCTTCTCACCCATACCGTTGTCTACCACAACATACCTGGAAGACTTGCAAATGGGACAATAGTTCAAGTCCGCATAGTCAAGCCTAAACAAGACACATCCTTTCTCACAGGCATGTATCTTATCATAGGGCATCTTCAGTGCACGGAGGATTTTGTCCGACTGGTACAGGTTTGCAGGCATTACATGGCCTTTGGGTAGAAAGCGTCCAAATACTGTCATCATTGCATCGTAGCATTCTCTGCCCAAGTTGAACTGAGCCTTCAGAGCCATTACTTGTGAGATGGCATCCAACTGACAAAGCTCAGTGTGCTCATGGAGCGGACGTTTTGAAGACTCCAACATTTCATTGAAGGCCTTTGCAGATTCCTCCATCTCCTCGTCCGAATCCCGAGCATCATCGAAGTCTTGCACCATGTTTTCCATCCCGGTACCATGCTCGTCGGTGCGACGACGATCCACCTCAGCTCGGTCACGTTGGGCAGACTCACCATGAAATGTCCACACCGTATAATCGGGCGTAAAACCACTCTTCTGCAGGTGTTTGCCCATTTCAGCCTCTGTCCTCTTTTCCCAATTGCCGCACCGTAAACAGGGGCACCAGGTTTTCCTCTGGCCATTTGCAAATGCGGCTCGCACAAACCCCTTGGTTTTTGTGAACCATTCAGTGCTCCATTTGTTCTGACCAGTGTGACCGGTGTACATCCACGCACGATCACTCATCTTGACTTTCAGAGCTACTAGACACACAACAAATATATATATATATAATTCACCATGTATATATTCATCAGTTGATCTACTTTGTCAATTTTATTACGTCCATGCAACCTACACTCTAATAGGTAATGATAGGTCCTAATCCCACCCGAGTATGTTTAGATTGGGTTCATTTTCCCATGCTATGCTCCGGATCCTACGCAAAATTTCGGCAGCACCTCCCCGCTGTTCTCCTGATACACGTCTCCGCAATAAACAGAGAGGATGTGTATCCGGAGAACAACAGGGGAGGCACTGACGAAATTTATGTGTCGGATCCGGAGCAAAGCATATGGGGAAACGAACCAATCTAAACATACTCGGGCTGTCCATGGATAGCGTTGGACAATTCGAAAGAATCAAGGTTATAAATATGCAAATGCATGCATATTTATAACTATGACGCTTTCGAACGGGAGACACATATTGGTTACGCATACTGATAATTCAAGACACATATATAGTAGCTATCAAGTTTCATCGGAATAGATCAAATAATTAATGGGGGAGGACATGTCATTTGTGCTCACCCACGAACGAAGGGGCAGAGCTCGTCAAACACACGGCGAGGTCGTCGAACACCAAACCTCGCAGCGATGAAACAACTGCACATTTAAAACTACCCGATCAACACAATTATATATGATGTTTTTCATAACAAAATCGAAAAATATATGACCTAACTAATAATTCACAAATATATGACCCCGTCGGCTTCTGGAAGGCCAAAGAACACCTTTCCGGGAGGTGTCGGTGTCGGGGTGCCGTGTCGGGGTCGGGGTCGTGGTCTCGGGGTCGGGGTGTCGGGAAGGGGTCGGGGTGCCGTGTCGGTGTCGGGGTCGGGGTGTCGGGTCAGGCTCGGGGTCGGGGTGTCGGGGTCGGGGTCGGGGTGTCGGGTCGGGGTGCCGGGTCAGGGTTGGGGTGCCGTGTCGGTGTCGGGGTCGGGGTGTCGGGTCAGGCTCGGGGTCGGGGTCTCGGGGTCGGGGTGCCGTGTCGGTGTCGGGGTCGGGGTGTCGGGTCAGGCTCGGGGTCGGGGTCTCGGGGTCGGGGTGTCGGGTCGGGGTGCCGGGTTGGGGTCGGGGTGCCGTGTCGGTGTCGGGGTAAGGGTGGGTGTGGTGTCAGGCTGTCGGTGTCGGGGTGTCGTGTCGGTGTCGGGGTCGGGGTCTCGGGGTCGGGGTGTTGGGTCGGGGTGCCGGGTCGGGGTCGGGGTGCCGTGTCGGTGTCGGGGTCGGGGTGTCGGGTCAGGCTCGGGGTCGGGGTGTCGGGGTCGGGGTCGGGGTGTCGTGTCGGGGTGCCGGGTCGGGGTGCCGTGTCGGGTCGGGGTTTTTTCCTCTTTTTTCCTTTTCTTCTTCTTCCTATTCTTCCTCTTCTTCCTTTTTTTCTTTCTTCTTCTTCTTCTTCTTCTTCTTCTTCCTCCTTTCCTTTTTCCTCTTCTTCTTCTCCTCCTCTCCTCTTTCTTCTTCTTCTTCTTCTTCTTCTTCTTCTTCTTCCTCTTCTTCTTTTTTCTTCTCCTCCTCCTCTTCTTCTTCTTCCTTTCCTTTTTCCTCTTCTTCTTCTCCTCCTCTCCTCTTTTTCTCTTCTTCTTCTTCTTTCCTCAAACTAAACTAAACCTAAAACTAACCTAAAACTAAACCTAAATCTAAAACTAAAACTAAATCTAAACTAAACATAAACCTAAAACTAATAAAACAGAAAAAGAAGAAGGAAAAAACTAAATCTAAACCTAAAACTAAACTAAACCTAAACCTAAAACTAAAACTAAAACTAAATCTAAACTAAACATAAACCTAAAACTAAAAAAACAGAAAAAAAAAAAGGAAAAAAGAGGAGGTAGAGCTCACCTGGGGCAGGGCCGGTGGAGGAGGTGGCCGGTGGAGGAGGGGGCGGGGCGGTGGAGGAGGTGGCCGGTGGAGGAGCGGTGCGGGACGGCCTGGGGCGGCGGCGCCGGGCCCGGGGCGGTGGGGCGCGGGGCGGCGGGGGGCCGGGGCGCGGGGGGTGCGGGGCGCCGGGGCGACGGGGGCCGGGGCGGTGGGGCGGCGGGGCGGCGGGGGCGATGGGTGGTGGGGCGACGGCGCCGGGCGGCAGTGGCGACGGGGCGGGGGGCCGGTAGGGCGGCGGGGTGGTGGGGCAACCGGGCGGCGGCGAGTGGTGGGGGCGGCGGCGGCGGTGGGGTGGGAAGTGGTGGCGGGGCGCGCCGGCGAGGAGAGAACAGAGAGTAATGGCCCGTACCCCCCCCCCCCCCGCCCGTTAGGTAGTCTCCTCTTTGTCGTCCGCCTCTCTTTGCCGTCCGCCCTTTTGCCTCTTTGCCGTCTGCTGGCAGACGGCAAAGAGGTGAGCTGTTAAGTTTTTTCCAAACGGGCGGGGGGTGGGGGCCACCTCTCTCTTTGCCGTCTGCCAGTGGACGGCAAAGATTCTTTGCCGTCTGCTGGCACACGGCAAAGAGCTCGCGGATGGCAAAGAGCTTCTTTGCCGTCTGCCATTTCTTTGCCGTCTTCTTTTGGGTAGCTAATGGCAAAGAGCTTCTTTGCCGTCAGCTAGCAGACGGCAAAGAGCTGGCAGATGGAAAATTAGCTGATTCCAGTAGTGCTTGGGGATGCTATGTTTGATGAGAATGACATGTTTGAGAATTTATTTGCTGCAATTAATGTTTGTTCCAAGCTTGGGGATGATATGCTTAATGATGATGATCTTTTTAGTCCCCCTGCTTTAAATGATCAAATTTTCTATGATGACTGCATGCCTCTTATCTATGATGAGAACAAAGTTGCTACTTATGATGATTATTGTGATGATACTTATGTTATAGAAAGTAGTGATAATTATTGTCATAATTTTGTAAGTGCATCTAGTGCCCCTTAGTGATTTTGGTGTATTGAAGACCTATAGGTTAAGGGACTAATGTGTTTGTGAGTGTACACAGGTCCATAAGTCCATGAGGAGTTTGATATTTGCAGAGAAAGTCGACCCCTAAAAATGAATGTCTTCATCTGAAGACTTTGGCTTTCTGAAGACTTTGAAAGTGAAGAAATTGGTGTGACCGTGAAGACTTGATATTCATGCGAGGAATATGAAGCATGAAGACTTTTGTTTTCGTAGTTTCATTTTCTCTTTCTTGAATCATAGGAAACACCGTACTATTAAAGGGGGTCGAGGTAAAACTAAGGAAAAGTTTCCAAGTGATGCTCATCTCAAAATACTACACCTACCAATCCTTTCGAGTGAAGCCATTGGAAATCTCATACAGTTCAGTCAATTTCTTCAGTGACAGAGACGAAGATCTTCTGGTCTCTGAGGAATTTGTTCTGACTGAGGAGTTAGGAATTCGCTAGTGCGGATTGCCTACAAGTGAGGAACATGATAGCCTTGAGGAATTTGATAGTCAAATTTCCGACCGTTGTTGTGCTATGCGCCAGCTGTCCCAAAATATCTACCCACCTAACGGTCATATCATTGAAGGGCATTTATGTCTTATCATGTCGGGCTGCTCCCTAGGCTATAAATAGCCGCCCCCTACAACCACTAGCTGGTTGGCTGCTCCGAGAGAAACTGACACTTGTCATTGAGAGCATCCCATCCTCCGAGGACTTTGAGCGAAAATCATCAAGCGAGGAAAACCCAAACCCAAACACCTACAAACCCAAAGTGATTGAGCATCACTGAAGAGATTGTTCCTGTGTGGAACCGATGCTTGTTACCTTTGAGGACTGTGCATCCTCCAGACGGTTAGGCGTCATGGTCTAGAGCATCCAAGAGGAAATTGTGGATCGCCGAGTGACCGAGTCTGTGAAGGTTTGGAAGTCACCTGAAGACTTACCACGAGTGATTGGGCGAGGTCGGTGTGACCTTAGCTCAAGGAGAATACGGTGAGGACTGTGTATCCGGGACTGTGTGTCCTCAGGTTTAAATACCTAGCCGCTCCAACCGGACGTACGACTGTCACAGCAGTTGGAACTGGTCTACCAAATCACTATCTTCACCGAGCTAACTGGTTCTATTTCCTCAACTCTTTCATTTCCTCATTCAGATACTGTTGTACTTGATTGTTACTGTTTGAAGACTTTGACGGAAGACTTTATCAATTTCCTCAATCCTATTTCTTCAGTCAGTTTGTCTTCAGCGTGCATATCATGTGTTTACGCTTCCTGTACTCATTGTTTGTTTTCATTTCATCATGATGATTGTACTACTGCTCTATTATGCTTACATCTGAGTGCGGTGCTAGTTGTTCGTGACTTAGGAATTTCCTCACCCTGAAATTCCTCAGTGACGAATTTGTAAAAATCGCCTATTCACCCCCTCTAGTCGATATAACGCAGTTTCAATTGGTATCAGAGCGAGGTACTCCCTTGTTCTGTGTGATTTTGGTTTAACCAGCTGGAGTTTTAGTTATGTTGACCGCAGGTATGATCAAGGTCTCTGCTGGGTGTCCTACCTTCGATGGGACGGACTACCCCTACTAAAAGAATAAGATGTGAATGCATCTTGAGGCAATTAACAACGATCTCTGGTATGTTGTGGAAAATGGCGTTCCCTCTATCACTCCTACCATCAATGCTCCTGACGTGAAGAGATTCAAGCAACTTGACTCTCAAGCGAAGAACATCATATGTGGCAATCTGAGCAAAGGGCAGTATGGTAGAGTGAGTGCTTTGGAGACAGCTAAGCTTATCTACAATAGGCTGTCCAAGGTCAACGAGGGAGTCTCAACACAGCGTGACTCTCGAGCTGACGTTCTTCGTAATCTCTTCAACCGCTTCGAAAGACTCGACAATGAAAATGTCCAGCAAACCTTCGATCGCCTCACTGACATCTCAAATGCGCTTCAAGCACTTGGTGCCACTGACATCACCGACCATGAGTTGGTGAAGAAATTGCTGAGATCGCTTGATTCCTCGTTTGACACTCTTGCACTGATGATACAAGAACGTGGAGACTACAAGGCACTTGATCCCGCTGATATCCTCGAGAGGCTAAACACTCATGAGTTCCAACTTGCTGAGAAGAGAGATCTCTATGGATCAAGCTATGGCAGAACACGTGCTTTGAAGGCCAAGGTAGTCTCTGAATCTGAAGGTGAGGATTCTGGTAGCAGCCTTGGTGATCCTGAGGAACTGAGCCAGGAGCTGGCAATGCTCATGAGGAAATTCCAGAAGTTCTCAAGACGTGGTCGCTTTGGTAAATCCTCAAGAAGTGATGACATGAGATCAGATTCCTCATCCCATGACTACAAGAAGAGAACTTGCCACAAATGCAAGAAACCTGGTCACTACATTCAAGTTTGTCCTCTTTGGTAAAAGGAATCAAAGAAGAAGAAATACAAGGATTACAATTCTCATGACTCAAACAAGAAGAAGAAATCTTCAAAGTCCTCATCATCAAAATCCTCGAAGTCTTCATCTCACAAGAAGAGAAGTTCCAAAAAGGCTCGGGCATTCATTGGCAAGGAAATGGACTCTGAAGATGAATATGAGGAAAATGAGGAAGAGGAGGCATCTGAGGAGTCACAATCTGGTGTGGCGAGCCTAGCCCTCGCTACTGCTTTCGTCAGCAAGTCCATCTTCAACTCTGAGGAGAATGACTTCCCCAACACGGCTGACGACGGCGATGATGACTATGCTTGACAATGCAGGGCTGAAGGAATTGTATGTGACAGGCATGTACAAAAGCCTCAAAGGGCATCAGGCACTTTGTGATGTGCTTAAAAAGCAGGTCCTCAACAGAAACCCTAGGAAAGAGGGTATTGCCTTTGAGAGGAAACTCAATGCTGATGGGACCTACTGGAAACCTGAGCAGTACCCCAAAACCTCATGGGTTGCTGCAAAAGGACCTCCCATAGATCCATCTACTTTATCTGGCTTTACATGTGAATCTTCATATTCTTCTGATGAGTCATTTGACTCCAACTATAAACTGTTCAAAAATCAGAATGGTGAAGTATTTGCTAGATATGTTGGCACTAACTGCAGGAATGGTCCCCCTATAAAGAAAATCTGGGTTCCCAAAAGGTGCCTTCAAAGTCTTCAGGTTAATGTCATCATGACACCGCCTGTGAAGAATAGGAACCCCAGATCAAATTCTTCATATGGACCAAAGTCTTCATATGGATCCAAGTCCTCATATGGACCACATTCCTCACATGGATCAAAGTCCTCATATGAGCATCATCGTGCTAACACTTCTGTTTCGTAGGGAAAGACTAAGGGCTATGAATATGTGCATTATTCCTCAAATCATTATGTTCATAAGTCCTCGAAGAATTTGTCTGGCTATTCATATGCTTACCCTAACCCCTCTTCTATGAAATGAAGTGGACTGGCTTCTATGCCACCTTTATCTTATGGAGCTCGCAGAATGATGAACTCTTTGCCACCCCTCCAGATGTGGGTGGTGAAGAAAAAGAACTAATCTCTTATGCAGGGTCAGGTCTCCAGACAAACTTAAGCGTCTGAAGAATTTGCTGGAGGCCTGAATAATGCTTGAAAGGACGCAAGCTAATCATGAAGAAATGAATTTTCATTTCTCACGTCCTGATACTGCTATATCTGTTCTATTGCTTGATGAAATTGATCTAATGAATTTGATGTCATATTCTTCACTGATAAAGTATATGAGTTCGTAATATGCACTAATTCATCTGCAGGATGATCAACCAAAAGCTACTGAGTGGGTCCTCGACAGTGGATGTACAAATCACATGACTGGTGACAGGAACTTATTGATCGACACTGCTTTATCTCCATCTCATCTGAAGCATATCACCTACGCTGACAAAGGCAAAAGCAAGGTATTGGGTCTAGGTAAGGTTGCGATCTCAATGGATCGACACATGGACAAAGTCATGCTTGTCGAGTCCTTAGGATTCAACCTCATGTCTATCTCAATGCTTTGTGATCTTGATATGGTTGTTGTCTTTGGCAAGTATCGTCATGTTGTAATCATGGAAGCTGACCATTCCAAAGTCTTCAAGGCTTTAGGAGAGGAGACTTGTATATTGTTGATTTCTCTACAGGACCACAACCTGCTACATGTCTACTTGCAAAAGCTTCAGAAGGCTGGCTATGGCATCGACGACTTGGTCATGCTGGCATGAGGAACTTGCACATGCTCGCGAAGAAGAAGCATGTCATTGGCATCGAGGATGTCAAATTCCTCAAGGATCACCTGTGTGGAGCTTGTGAAGCTGGAAAGATGATCAAGGCCAAGCATCCCTCAAAGACTATCATGACTACCACTCGTCCATTTGAATTGCTTCACATGGAGCTCTTTGGCCCTACTCACTATACCACATTCACCAATGCTGCATCATTATATGGCCTTGTTATTGTTGATGACTATTGTCGTTACACATGGGTGCATATCGTCACGTACAAATATGAAGTGCAGGAAGTCTTCAAACGATTTTCCTCGAGGGCTTCAACCAACTTTGGTGTGAAGATCAAGCACATCAGAAGTGACAAATGGGACCGAGTTCAAGAATACTGGTCTTGATAACTATCTTGATGAACTTGGTATTACTCATGAGTTATCTGCTCCTTATACTCCTCAGCAAAATGGCGTTGTGGAGCGCAAGAACAGGACTCTTGTTGAGATGGCTCGCACCATGCTTGACGAATACAAGACGCCTCGTCATTTTTGGCCTGAGGCAATTGATATTATGTGCCACATCATCAACAGGGTATATCTTCACAAATACTTAAAAAAGACCTCATATGAACTCCTCACTAACAAGAAACCCAATGTGAGTTATTTCAAAGTCTTCGGTGCTAAATGTTGGATTAGAGATCCTCATCACAATTCTAAATTTGCATCGAAAGCACAAGAAGCTTTTATGCTTGGTTATGGAAAGGACTCGCACACCGTCTTCAACACCGTGCATCACAAGGTTGTTGAAACTGTAGATGTGCGGTTCGATGAAACTAATGGCTCGCAAAGAGAGCACCTACCTCCTGTGCTAGATGAGAAGTCACCTGAGGAATCCATCAAGTTCAAGGCTACTGAGGATGTCACTCCCACCGAAGAATCTGCTGAAGAAGTCATTCCAGGACGTGAAGAATATCCTGCTGGTGCACCTGGAGAAAATGGCTCTGAAGAAAATGTTGAGCCGACTCAACATCGTCAACGCGCTCATCCTCGCGTTGCAAATGAAGTGCAGATCGAGAAGATCATCAGCGACATCAACGCACCATGTCCTCTCACATGCTCAGAAGCTTCACATCTGTCTAACTTTTGTGGGCACTTTGCTTTTGTCTCTATCACAGAGCCCACCAAAGTAGATGAGGCATTTCTGGAGCCTGAGTGGATTCAAGCGATGCAAGAGGAATTACATCAGTTCGAGCTCAACAATGTCTGGGAACTTGTCAAGCGACCAGACCCATGCAAGCACAATATCATCGGCACCAAATGGATCTACCGGAACAACAAGATGAAAATGGCCTTGTGGTGAGGAATAAGGCACGGCTTGTAGCTCAAGGCTACACACAAGTTGAAGGAATTGATTTCGATGAAACTTTTGCACCTGTTGCTAGACTTGAGGCTATTCGCATATTACTTGCTTATGCTAACCATCATAATATCATCTTATATCAAATGGATGTGAAAAGTGCATCCTCAATGGTAAGCTTGAGGAAGAAGTATATGTTGCTCAACCCCCAGGTTTTGAAGATCCCAAGCATCCTGACAAAGTCTTCAGACTCAATAAGGCCCTCTATGGCCTCAAGCAGGCCCCTCGGGCGTGGTGTGATACTTTAAAGGAATTCTTCATGAAGAAAGGCTTCAAACCCGGTTCACTTGACCCAACTCTTTTCACCAAAACCTATGATGATGAATTATTCGTGTGCCAAATATATGTTGATGATATCATCTTTGGTTGTACTGACCAACGTTACAGTGATGAATTTTCCTATATGATGAGTGAAGAATATCAAATGTATATGATGGGAGAATTGAAATTCTTCTTAGGTCTTCAAATACATCAATAGCGCAACGGCATCTTCATATCTCAGGAGAAATACCTCAAGGATGTATTGAGGAAATTCGGCATGCAACATTGCAAAGGCGTCAAAATCCCTATGCCCACAAATGGCCATCTATGCACTAATGAAAATGGTATTGACTTTGATCAAAAGGTATACCACTCCATGATTGGCTCTTTATTGTATCTATGTGCATCTAGGCCAGATATTATGCTTAGTGTTTGCTTGTGTGCCCGTTTCCAAGCTACACCGAAGGAATCACACCATAAGGCTATGAAGCATATTCTATTATATCTAGCTCACACTCCAACACTTGGATTATGGTATCCCAAGGGCTCTGCTTTTGATCTCATTGGATATTCTGACTTTGACTATGTTGGTGATCGTGTGGACCGCAAGTCAACATCAGGCACATGCCATTTCCTTTTCCTCGGACGATCCTTGGTATGTTGGCCCTCGAAGAAACAGAACTACGTATCACTCTCTACTGCTGAAGCTGAGTACATTGCTGCTGGTTCATGTTGTGCTCAATTGCTATGGATGAAGCAAACCCTCAAGGACTACGGCATCAATGTGAAGAATGTGCCACTCTACTGTGACAATGAGAGTGCCATCAAGATTGCTCACAACCCAGTTCAGCACTCGAAGACAAAGCACATCCAGATTCGTCATCATTTTCTTCATGATCATGTGTTGAAGGGCGACATCTCAATCGAGCACGTGAAGACTAAAGAACAGCTAGCCGATATCTTCACAAAGCCCTTGGATGAGAAGAGATTTAGGAAGTTGTGGTGTGAGCTAAATATCTTAGAATCTTCGAATGTCCTTTGAAAAGGACACACATCCTAACACTTATGCAAAATTGATGACTTAGATGTGCAACACACGAAGTAACATTTTTCTTTAATCAATGAAGACTAACCCTTTAAGTGTGAAGAAATTAATGAAGAATTTGATTCTCAGAGCCCTACTACAATTGTACACGGCCTCTGAAATCATCATTCTTATACGATGGGTCACGCCACCAACAAAAGTTGAAATTCTTCAATTTGAGTTTTTCTTCAGTTTTTGAAATTCCTCAGTTGTTCAATTTCTTCAACTTTGCATTGTCTTCACTCTCTCCGTCTGTGTTCTTCATTGAATATATATTTGAGTTTTCAGTCCTCTACAACATTCGCTTATTGCTAATTCTTCAAGTTGACTTTTCTGCTAAGTGAATGTGATCGGACCCGTCCCCCTCTATGCTAAACTCAACCCAGTCTGTTCACAAATTCTTCATGAGCATTCTATTTGAAACTCGTTCAAAATCTTCACTGTGTCCTTGTCAGCTGATGAATTTGCGAACGAAACTTTAAAATATTTTTATCTGAATTTTTGGCTTTTGCCGCTCAAACCGTTCCACATTCCATGAAAAGACTTATCTATTCACCCACGATCTCACACGATCGCCACCTCTTTGTACGTGGGTGACACATGTCGCTAGGATGAGAAGGGTCAGGGGCACGTTCGTCCATTTTGCTCAGGTGAGCGGTTTTTCGCCTCGGTTATAAATACCCCTCACCCTCCTCAGACTTCATTTACCCCGCTCGACATCACTCCCCTCGCTCGAGCTCTCTGACCTAGCGCCGTAGCTACTTCCATCGTCGCCGGTGAGGAAGAGCTTCACTGCCTCGACCTCATCACCTTCGTACTCGCGCCGGCCGCGGAAATCTTCACTCCGCCGCCGCCGTAGTTGGCTTCCTCCGCCAAGTTAGGGCTTGGAAGATCTGAACGGACGAACTTCCAATCTACAACTCCGAGTTCATCATGTTCTTTGTCAAGGGTAAATAAAATTTATTTTTACTGCCCTTGTTGATCTTATGATTTCTACAAAATCTTCAACAGGTGTTTATTCTTCAACTTCCACACATGTAAACACCTCACATGCACATGTTCTTGATATGTTTCTCTAAGCAATGCTTTTCTTCAAGATTCCTCAATTGTATGGATTTTACAATCTATACAACTCTGTAATCTAAGTCAAAGAACGCTTAGTGAAATTCCTCAAGACACCTCTGGTCAAATTCCTCAAACTTTTTCATTTTGCAAAACTTCTGAGAACGCATATGACCTCTCCAAATTCTTCACACCTATACTCTGTTCACAGGTACTCATGTCCGCTGCTGAATCACTAGGTTCTCATCAACTTAACTCATTTGCAGCGTTCCTCGAAGACAAGTTACATACCTCTTCAGAGAATTCCATTGTTCAAAATCCTCAGTTGAAGAAAATGGCTGATGGCAAGAGACCTCAGAAGGGAGGCAAGAGACCAGAAGTAAATACTGCATCTGCAAGTTCTTCAGCTCCTCCGCAGTCCTCAACTGGCCCAACCTCGCTGAAGACAAAGGTCACTGCTGGATGAGGCACTAGAGCAAGTCCTCACAAGAAGCAGGTTGCCTTTCATGTGCCATCTAGTGAAGACGAAGTTGATGATGAAGAACTCGCTGAAATCATCAGAGACAGACAGCAACGGGCCGCTAGAGCCAAAGGCACAGACGTGCCTCTTCTGTTGG
This sequence comes from Triticum aestivum, assembly GCF_018294505.1. NCBI lineage: Eukaryota > Viridiplantae > Streptophyta > Magnoliopsida > Poales > Poaceae > Triticum > Triticum aestivum. The sequence continues at coordinate 356,842,555 of NC_057805.1, forward strand.
ATCCCAAGTTGATCCTCGACTTCATTGATCTCTGGCACAAGGACCCCAACACTCCTATGTCTGACTTCAATCTCACACCTGGCCAAAGTCACATGTTGAGAGCCTTCATAGGCGAGGAAAAATGGAAAATTGAAAAGGCCAGGCAACCGAAGATAGCTCAGTACAAGAAGGAGCGTTTCCTGAAGAAAAATGTTGTCAAAATGACAACTGATGAACTTGTGACCATACAAGCTGAGATCAAAACCCTCAGTGATGAATTTGATGCCTACCGTACAGATTGGCTAGCAGCCAAGGTCAGATTCGTCAAGATGGTTGAAAGATTCACCTCAAATATTGCAGCCTCAACGCAACATGAATCTCCTCAGGCTGAAGCTTCTGCACAGCAAACTGAAGAACATGCCAGCATAGCTGATGGCAATCAAATTGTTGATGACTCTAAAACCACCAAGGCTGATGAAGACATTCCAGCCGTTGAAGAAACTGCCAGGGCAACCTCTAGTGTTGCGCCTGAGGATCAATCCAGGCCAGTTGAAGCATCTGCTGCGCCTGATGACATTGACAATGCCAGGGCAACTGCATCAGTTGCGCCTAAAGAAAATGAACCAAATTCCTCTGCTCCTCCTGCAACAACGACAAGTCCTATCCTTCCTTCTGCATCTGAAGCAAAGAAAAGCAAGGCTGCAGAGCGGGCAGCTGTGAAGAAAAGGAAAGCATCTGCTTCCTTAGAGTCTTCTGCTCCCAAGAAGGCGAAGACTTTGATAAGCTCCTATGAAAATCCCATAGATGTTGTTCCTGTTTCAAGCATGCCATCAAAGGAGATTGTTCCCTTTGGTGAAGAATATGTGATTCCCAATGAATCAGATGAAGAAGATCCTTCTGCTGCTTCGACAAAGCAGTTGGATGAAGAAATTGAAGTGGATAACATCTCTTCAACCCCAATAGTATCCTCGCCCATGCCTCAATTCACTAATGAAGAGGCCGGCATTGAAGAATTAGATGAGGAAGATGAAGACGTGGACATTGGGTGCACCACTCCAATTCTGAATGATGACTACTGGGAAAGTCATCACCCCAATTCACCACTGTTCACTGTTGGGGAACGTAGTAATTTCAAAAAATTCCTACGCACACGCAAGATCATGGTGATGCATAGCAACGAGAGGGGAGAGTGTTGTCTACGTACCCTCGTAGACCGTAAGCGGAAGCGTTTATCAACGCGGTTGATGTAGTCGTACACCTTCACGATCCATCCCGATCGAATACCGAACGTACGGCACCTCCGCGTTCAGCACATGTTCAGCTCGATGACGTCCTCGCCTTCTCGATCCAGCAAGAGGGGCGAAGTAGTAGATGAGTTCCGGCAGCACGACGGCGTGGTGACGGTGTTGGCGAAGAACAATCTCCGCAGGGCTTCGCCTAAGCACTACGAAAACTATGACGGAGGATAAACTAGAGGGGACGGGGTTGCCGGCACACGGCTTGGTGTTTCTTGATGTGTCTTGCGTGTTAGCCCTACCCCTCTATTTATATGTTGACCCTTGGGGTTGAAACTTGGAGTAAAAGCCTCCACAAAGTCGGTTTCACCCGAAAGGCAAGAGTCCTTCTCGGACTCCAGGGCTAGACGCCAGGGTTCCCGGCATCTGGACCCAGACGTCAGGGACCCTGGCGTCTGGCCCCTGGACTCCGCAAAACTTCCTTTTGCGCTTTCCAAAAACCTCGTGGGCTTTCCCCTTTGGCCCAGATAAAGTGTTCTCGTGCCCAAACATTTCAGGAAACATCCGGAACCCCTTCCGATGGATTCTGGAACCATTCCGGAGATCAAACACTACTATCCACATATCAATCTTTACTTCCGGACCATTTCGGAGTTCCTCGTCATATCTGTGATCTCATCCGAAGCTCCAAACAACATTCGGTCACCAACATACATAACTCATAGTACTATATCGTCAACGAACGTTAAGCGTGCGGACCCTACGGGTTCGAGAACTATGTAGACATGACTGAGACACCTCTCTGGTCAATAACCAATAGCGGAACCTGGATGCCCATATTGGCTCCTACATATTCTACGAAGATCTTTATCGGTCAGACTTCATAACAACATACGTTGTTCCCTTTGTCATCGGTATGTTACTTGCCCGAGATTCGATCGTCAGTATCTCAATACCTAGTTCAGTCTCGTTACCGGCAAGTATCTTTACTCGTTCCATAATACATCATCCCGCAACTAACTCATTAGTTGCAATGCTTGCAAGGCTTAAGTGATGTGCATTACCGAGTGGGCCCAGAGATACCTCTCCGACAATCGGAGTGACAAATCCTAATCTCGAAATACGCCAACCCAACAACTACCTTCGGAGACACCTGTAGAGCACCTTTATAATCACCCAGTTATGTTATGACGTTTGGTAGTACACAAAGTGTTCCTCCGGTAAACGGGAGTTGCATAATCTCATAGTCATAGGAACATGTATAAGTCATGAAGAAAGCAATAGCAACATACTAAACGATCAAGTGCTAAGCTAACGGAATGGGTCAAGGCAATCACATCATTCTCCTAATGATGTGATCCCGTTAATCAAATGACAACTCTTTGTCTATGGCTAGGAAACATAACCATCTTTGATCAACGAGCTAGTCAAGTAGAGGCATACTAGTGACACTCTGTTTGTCTATGTATTAACACATGTATCATGTTTCTGGTTAATACAATTCTAGCATGAATAATAAACATTTATCATGATATAAGGAAATAAATAATAACTTTATTATTGCCTCTAGGGCATATTTCCTTCAGTCTCCCTCTTGCACTAGAGTCAATAATCTAGTTCACATCGCCATGTGATTTAACACCAATAGTTCACATCACCATGTGATTAACACCCATAGTTCACATCGTCATGTGACCAACACCGAAAGGGTTTACTAGTCGATAATCTAGTTCACATTGCTATCTGATTAACACCCAAAGAGTACTAAGGTGTGATCATGTTTTTCTTGTGAGAGAAGTTTAGTCAACGAGTCTGCAATATTCAGATCCGTATGTATTTTGCAAATTTCTATGTCAACAATGCTCTGCACGGAGCTACTCTAGCTAATTGCTCACACTTTCAATATGTATCTAGATTGAGACATAGAGTTATCTGGATCAGTGTCAAAACTTGCATCGACGTAACCCTTTACGACGAACCTTTTGTCACCTCCATAATCGAGAAACATATCCTTATTCCACTAAGGATAAATTTGACCGCTGTCAAGTGATCTACTCCTAGATCACTATTCTACTCCCTTGGTAAACTCAATGTAGGGTATACAATAGATCTGGTACACAGCATGGCATAATTTTATAGAACCTATGGCTGGGGCATAGGGAATGACTTTCATTCTCTTTCTATCTTCTGCCGTGGTCGGGCTTTGAGTCTTACTCAATTTCACACCTTGTAACACAGGCAAGAACTCTTTCTTTGACTATTCCATTTTGAACTACTTCAAAATCTTGTCAAGGTATGTACTCATTGAAAAAACTTATCAAGTGTCTTGATCTATCTCTATATATCTTGATGCTCAATATGTAAGCAGCTTCACCGAGGTCTTTCTTTAAAAAACTCCTTTCAAATACTCCTTTATGCTCTCCAGAAAATTCTACATTATTTCCGATTAACAATATGTCATTCACATACATTTATCAAAAATGTTGTAGTGCTCCCACTCACTTTCTTGTAAATACAGGCTTCACCACAAGTCTGTATAAAACTATATGCTTTGATCAACTCATCAAAGCGCATATTCCAACTCCGAGATGCTTGCACCAGTCCATAGATGGATCACTGGAGCTTGCACTTTTTGTTAGCACCTTTAGGATCGACAAAACCTTCTGGTTGCATCATATACAACTCTTCTTTAAGAAATCCATTAAGGAATGTAGTTTTGACATCCATTTTCCAGATTTCATAAAATGTGGCAATTTGCTAACATGATTCAGACAGACTTAAGCATCGCTACGAGTGAGAAAATCTCACCTTGAACTTTGTCAAAACCTTTTTCGACAAGTCTAGCTTTGTAGATAGTAACACTACTATCGGCGTCCGTCTTCCTCTTGAAGATCCATTTATTTTCTATGGCTTGCCGATCATCGGGCAAGTCAATCAAAGTCCATACTTTGTTCTCATACATGGATCCCACCTCAGATTTCATGGCCTCAAGCCATTTTGCGGAATCTGGGCTCATCATCGCTTCCTCATAGTTCGTAGGTTCGTCATGGTGAAGTAATATGACCTCCAGAACAGGATTACCGTACCACTCTGGTGCGGATCTCACTCTGGTTGACCTACGAGGTTTGGTAGTAACTTGATCTGAAGTTACATGATCATCATCATTAGCTTCCTCACTAATTGGTGTAGGAGTCACAGGAACACATTTCTGTGATGAACTACTTTCCAATTTAGGGAGCAGGTACAGTTACCTCATCAAGTTCTACTTTCCTCCCACTCACTTCTTTCGAGAGAAACTCTTTTTCTAGAAAGGATCCATTCTTAGCAATGAATGTCTTGCCTTCGGATATGTGATAGAAGGTGTACCCAACTGTCTCCTTTGGGTATCCTATGAAGACACAATTCTCCGATTTGGGTTTGAGCTTATCAGCATGAAAACTTTTTCACATAATCATCGCAACCCCAAACTTTAAGAAACAATAGCTTAGGTTTCTTGCTAAACCACAGTTCATACGGTGTCGTCTCAACAGATTTAGATGGTGCCCTTTTTAACGTGAATGCAGTTGTCTCTAATGCATAACCCCAAAACGATATTGGTAAATCGGTAAGAAACATCATAGATTGCACTATATCCAATAAAGTACAGTTATGACGTTCGGACACACCATTATGTTGTGGTGTTCCAGGTGGCACGAATTTGTGAAACTATTCCACATTGTTTTAATTAAAGACCAAACTCGTAACTCAAATATTCGTCTCTGCGATCAGATCGTAGAAACTTTATTTTCTTGTCATGATGATTTTCCACTTCACTCTGAAATTCTTTGAACTTTTCAAATGTTTCAGACTTATGTTTCATCAAGTAGATATACCCATATCTGCTCAAATTATCTGTGAAGGTCGGAAAATAACGATACCCGCCGTGAGCCTCAACACTCATCGGATTGCATACATCAATATGTATTATTTCCAATAAGTCAGTTGCTCCATTGTTCGGGAGAACGGCATTTTAGTCATCTTGCCCAAGAGGCATGGTTTGCAAGCATCAAGTGATTCCAAAAGCCCATCAGCATGGAGTTTCTTCATGCGCTTTACACCAATATGACCTAAACGGCAGTGCCACAAAAAAGTTGCACTATCATTATTAACTTTGCATCTTTTGGCTTCAATATTATGAATATGTGTATCACTACGATCGAGATCTAACAAACCATTTTCATTGGGTGTATGACCATAGAAGGATTTATTCATGTAAACAGAACAACAACTATTCTCTAACTTAAATGAATAACCGTATTGCAATAAACATGATCAAATCATATTCATGCTCAACGCAAACACCAAATAACACTTATTTAGGTTTAACACTAATCCCGAAAGTATAGGGAGTGTGCGATAATGATCATATCAATTCTAGGAACTACTTCCAACACACATCGTCACCTCGCCCTTTACTAGTTTCTGTTTATTCTGCAACTCCAATTTCGAGTTACTACTCTTAGCAACTGAACTAGTATCAAATATCGCGGGGTTGCTATAAACACTAGTAAAGTACACATCAATAACATGTATATCAAATATACCTTTGTTCACTTTGCCATCCTTCTTATCCGCCAAATACTTGGGGCAGTTCCGCTTCCAGTGACCAGTCCCTTTGAAGTAGAAGCACTTAGTCTCAGGCTTAGGTCCAGACTTGGGCTTCTTCACTTGAGCAGCAACTTGCTTGCCGTTCTTCTTGAAGTTCCCCTTCTTTCCTTTGCCTTTTCTTGAAACTAGTGGTCTTGTTAACCATCAACACTTGATGTTTTTCTTGATTTCTACCTTCGTTGATTTCAGCATCACGAAGAGCTTGGGAATCATTTCCGTTATCCCTTGCATATTATAGTTCATCACGAAGTTCTAGTAACTTGGTAATGGTGACTAGAGAATTCTGTCAATCACTATTTTATCTGGAAGATTAACTCCCACTTGATTCAATCGATTGTAGTACCCAAACAATCTGAGCACATGCTCACTGCTTGAGCTATTCTCCTCCATCTTATTGGCAAAGTACTGTCAGAGGTCTCATACCTCTCGACATGGGCACGAGTATGAAATACCAATTTCAACTCTTGGAACATCTTATATGCTCCGTGGCATTCAAAAGATTTTTGAAGTCCCGGTTCTAAGCCGTAAAGCATGGTGCACTAAACTATCAAGTAGTCATTATACCGAGCTTTTGTCAAAACGTTCATAACGTCTGCATCTGCTCCTGCAATAGTTCTGTCACCTAGCGGTGCATCAAGGACATAATACTTCTGTGCAGCAATGAGGTTAATCCTCATATCACGGACCAAGTCCACATCATTGCTACTAACATCTTTCAACTTAGTTTTCTCTAGGAACATATCAAAATAAAACAGGGGAACTAAACGCGAGCTATTGATCTACAACATAGATATGTTAATACTACCAGGACTAAGTTCATGATAAACTTTAAGTTCAATTAATCATATTACTTAAGAACTCCCACTTAGATAGATATCCCTCTAATCATCTAAGTGATCACGTGATCCAAATCAACTAAACCATAACCGATCATCACGTGAAATGGAGTAGTTTTCAATGGTGAACATCACTATGTTGATCATATCTACTATATGATTCACGCTCGACCTTTCGGTCTCAGTGTTCCGAGGCCATATCTGCATATGCTAGGATCGTCAAGTTTAACATGAGTATTCTGGGTGTGCAACACTGGCTTGCACCCGCTGTAGATGGACGTAGAGCTTATCACACCCGATCATCACGTGGTGTCTGGGCACGACGAACTTTGGCAACGGTGCATACTCAGGGAGAACACTTATACCTTGAAATTTAGTGAGAGATCATCTTATAATGCTACCGTCAAACAAAGCAAGATAAGATGCATAAAAGATAAACATCACATGCAATCAATATAAGTGATATGATATGGCCATCATCATCTTGTGCTTGTGATCTCCATCTCTGAAGCACCGTCATGATCACCATCGTCACCGGCGCGACACCTTGATCTCCATCGTAGCATCGTTGTCGTCTCGCCAACTTATGCTTCTACGACTATCGCTACCGCTTAGTGATAAAATAAAGCATTACAGGGCGATTGCATTGCATACAATAAAGCGACAACCATATGGCTCCTGCCAGTTGCCGATAACTCGGTTACAAAACATGATCATCTCATACAATAAAATTTAGCATCATGCCTTGACCATATCACATCACAACATGCCCTGAAAAAACAAGTTAGACGTCCTCTACTTTGTTGTTGCAAGTTTTACGTGGCTGCTATGGACTTAGCAAGAACCGTTCTTACCTACGCATCAAAACCACAACGATAGTTCGTCAAGTTAGTGTTGTTTTAACCTTCTCAAGGACCGGGCGTAGCCACACTCGGTTCAACTAAAGTTGGAGAAACTGACACCCGCCAGCCACCTGTGTGCAAAGCACGTCGGTAGAACCAGTCTCGCGTAAGCGTACGCGTAATGTCGGTCCGGGCCGCTGTATCGCCCACAACTCACTTGTGTTCTACTCGTGCATATAACATCTACACATAAAACCAGGCTCTGATACCATTGTTGGGGAACGAAGTAATTTCAAAAAAATTCCTACGCACACGCAAGATCATGGTGATGCATAGCAACGAGAGGGGAGAGTGTTGTCTACATACCCTCGTAGACCGTAAGCGGAAGCGTTTATCAACGTGGTTGATGTAGTCGTACACCTTCATGATCCGTCCCGATCCAGTACCGAACGTACAGCACCTCCGCGTTCAGCACACGTTCAGCTCGATGACGTCCTCGCCTTCTCGATCCAGTAAGAGGGGCGAAGTAGTAGATGAGTTCCGGCAGCACGACGACGTGATGACGGTGTTGGTGAAGAACAATCTCCGCAGGGCTTCACCTAAGCACTACGAAAACTATGTTGGAGGATAAACTAGAGGGGACGGGGTTGCCGGCACACGGCTTGGTGTTTCTTGATGTGTCTTGGGTGTTAGCCCTACGCCTCTATTTATATGTTGAGCCTTGGGGTTGAAACTTGGAGTAAAAGCCTCCACAAAGTCGGTTTCACCCGAAAGGCAAGAGTCCTTCTCGGACTCCAGGGCCAGACGCCAGTGTTCCCGGCGTCTGGACCCAGACGCCAGGGACCCTGGCATCTGGCCCCTGGACTCCGCAAAACTTCCTTTTGCGCTTTTCAAAAACCTCGTGGGCTTTCCCCTTTGGCCCAGATAAAGTGTTCTCCTGCCCAAACATTTTGGGAAACATCCGGAACCCCTTCCGACGGATTCCGGAACCCTTCCGGAGATCAAACACTACTATCCACATATCAATCTTTACTTCCGGACCATTCCGGAGTTCCTCGTCATATCCGTGATCTCATCCGAAACTCCGAACAACATTCGGTCACCAACATACATAACTCATAGTACTATATCGTCAACGAACGTTAAGCGTGCGGACCCTACGGATTCGAGAACTATGTAGACATGACCGAGACACCTCTCTGGTCAATAACCAATAGCGGAACCTGGATGCCCATATTGGCTCCTACATATTCTATGAAGATCTTTATCGGCCAGACCGCATAACAACATACATTGTTCCCTTTGTCATCGGTATGTTACTTGCCCGAGATTCGATCGTCAGTATCTCAATACCGAGTTCAATCTCGTTACCGGCAAGTCTCTTTACTCGTTCCGTAATACATCATCCCGCAACTAACTCATTAGTTGCAATGCTTGCAAGGCTTAAGTGATGTGCATTACCGAGTGGGCCCAGAGATACCTCTCCGACAATCGGAGTGACAAATCCTAATCTCAAAATACGCCAACCAAACAAGTACCTTCGGAGACACCTGTAGAACACCTTTATAATCACCCAGTTACGTTGTGACATTTGGTAGCACACAAAGTGTTCCTCCGGTAAATGGGAGTTGCATAATCTCATAGTCATAGGAACATGTATATGTCATGAAGAAAGCAATAGCAACATACTAAACAATCAAGTGCTAAGCTAACGGAATGGGTCAAGTCAATGACATCATTCTCCTAATGATGTGATCCCGTTAATCAAATGACAACTCTTTGTCTATGGCTAGGAAACATAACCATCTTTGATCAACGAGCTAGTCAAGTAGAGGCATACTAGTGACACTCTGTTTGTCTATGTATTCACACATGTATCATGTTTCCGGTTAATACAATTCTAGCATGAATAATAAACATTTATCATGATATAAGGAAATAAATAATAACTTTATTATTTCCTCTAGGGCATATTTCCTTCATTCACACCTCTGCAACAGATTCCTCAGTCCCCTGTATAGACCAAAGAAATTCACACGGGATCTGAAGAACACCAGGCATCTCTCCTCACTATACTTAAAGAAGTTCCAGCCACTAGTGCTGATGTAAATGTTGCTGAAGAAATGGAGACCCAGGCTGCTACTGATGACATTGCAACTGAAATTCCTCAGCCTGCGGCTCCAGTGACTGTGATTCAAGAGACTGTGAAGACTCTGACTGACACTCCTCAGCCCAAGCCAAAGAATCCCTTCTCCAAGAAACAAAAGTTCAAAGCTGAAGATTTCTTCAATGAGCACATTTTCTTCACTGACTTCAATCCCTATGTCTCTGCTCGTCTTCGATGGAAGCACTTCTGGACAGCAAGTCAGATGAACTTCTATTTCTTCACTACTATTTCATAAGGACAAGATCTTTGACCATGAGCACATTCCTCATGTGGATATGGAGTCGCTGCCCTGCTTCACCCCAGTCCTCGGTGTTCTTCATGACGCTGGGCTGCTCTACTTCTGCACCGACATCTATGACTGGAATGAAGAACTCATTCTTCAGTTCTATGCTACGTTGTACATCACCGGCAACATTGAAGATGTGAATTCATGAGTGTTGGCCTGGATGGCTGAAAACACTCACTGCAAAGCACTGGCCTCTGAATTACTTCATGCCCTCCAGGTCAGTCCTCCCCTTGAAGGTGCAAGGCTCATCTACCATGATGCTGAACTATTTGATCATTTCATGCAAGTGCTGATGAAGCGTTTGAAGCCTGGCCAAGCTCCTAGGACCAAATTCCTCATCAAGGAATTGTTCTATGTGCCAAGGACAGTTTATAGGATATTGGCCAAGACCCTCAGTCCAATCAAGGGCCACGACTCTAATGAAGAAGAAGTTGTTGGCATCATGAAGAATCTGCTTTTCAACATCATACATGGTGTGCCTATCAACTACCATGATTTCTTCATGAGGACTTTGGCCAATGTCGCTCTTTCACCGTTTGAATTGAAGCCTTACGCTCCCTGGATCATCAGATTCATCAGATCAAGGTCTTCAATCAACTACAAGGCTGACACTCTCAATCATGGCGGCTACTTGCGTCCTCAATTGAAGTCCTCAAACGGACTATTTCCTCAGCTAATGAGAAGGGCAAGGCCGCTGTTATTGATGAAGGCACTCGTCCATTGGATGGCCAGTTTCGCAAAGCTGCATCTTCACCAATGATGACTCTACCACTCATGACACTACCGCAAATGCTTCAAATCCAAATCCTCAAGGCACTGCTCCAAGGGTGTTGACTGATCGTGAGCTTCTCCTTAGTCTTCATCAGAAGGTCGATCGCAACCACAAATGGGTTAAGCGACAGTTTGGTTCAATTCTTCAGAACATGACAATCATGCAGAACTCTGTGAAGAGGAACCATTACTATCTGCATGAAGTATTTGATCGCACATGGGCTGTTCTGTCTCATCTCTACGGTGAAGAAGATCTCAAGCAGATGGGCTTCAAGCAGGACTTTGACTGGTCTCAGCCACCTTCGAAGAAGTTCAAGAAGGTCAAAGTTCCTCACTTGGTGGCCAGCTCCTACTATTCATCGCGCGAGGCTGATGAATATGAAGACTTGGACGACACTGCGGCAGGCCCTACATCAACAAACGACCCCAACAATGCTAGCGCTCCTCCATCGACTCTGTGATGATATTCTTCAGGGGCGTTAGTCCTCAATTTTCGTCCCTTTTGGTCATTTGATGACAAAGGGGGGGATTTGAGTTAGCCTTCAAGCGGTCTATATATATGGGCGTTTTTTTGCTAAGTTACAACTCTCGTTCTTCTGAAGATTTTGTTGGATCGAGTTCTAAACTTAAGTCCGGTGGTGGTCTGATACTTTTGCTATGTTCTTCTGCATGATATTTCCTCATATATGTTAATCCACACATGTTGAATTACATCAGTCACCATATTTCATCATGCATTTCAAATTCTTCATATCATATGTTAAATGCGTCTATGAATTACTAGATATAGGGGGAGATCTCCATGATTCTACTCTACAATGTCCATTGCTACTCAAAAGCAAATTCCTCACATGTGCACATCTTCAGGGGGAGTTCTTCTATATATTGCAATCAAATTACTCAATATATGTATTTACACTTCATATGTTTATCCCCGTTGAAAACTTAACCTATATTGTCATCAATCACCAAAAAGGGGGAGATTGTAAGTGCATCTAGTGCCCCTTAATGATTTGGTGTATTGAAGACTTATAGGTTAAGGGACTAATGTGTTTGTGAGTGTACACAGGTCTATAAGTCTATGAGGAGTTTGATATTTACAGAGAAGGTCGACCCCTAAAATGAATGTCGTCATCTGAAGCCTTTGGCTTTCTAAAGACTTTGAAAGTGAAGAAATTGGTGTGACCGTGAAGACTTGATATTCATGCAAGGAATATGAAGCATGAAGACTTTTGTTTTCGTAGTTTCATTTTCTCTTTGTTGAGTCATAGGAAACACCGTACTGTTAAAGGGGGTCGAGGTAAAACTAAGGAAAAGTTTCCAAGTGATGCTCATCTCAAAATCCTACACCTACCAATCCCTTCGATTGAAGCCATTGGAAATCTCATACAGTTCAGTCAATTTCTTCAGTGACAGAGATGAAGATCTTCTGGTCTCTGAGGAATTTGTTCTGACTGAGGAGTTAGGAATTCGCCAGTGCGGATTGCCTACAAGTGAGGAACATGTTAGCCCTGAGGAATTTGATAGTGAAATTTCCGACCGTTGCTGTGCTATGCGCTAGCTGTCCCAAAATATCTACCCACCTAACGGTCATATCATTGAAGGGCATTTATGTCTTACCATGTCGGGCTGCTCCCTATTTTATAAATAGCCGCCCCCTACAACCACTAGCTGGTTGGCTGCTCCGAGAGAAACTGACACTTGTCATTGAGAGCATCCCATCCTCCGAGGACTTTAAGCGAAAATCATCAAGTGAGGAAAACCCAAACCCAAACACCTACAAACCCAAAGTGATTGAGCATCACTGAAGAGATTGTTCCTGTGTGGACCCGACAATTGTTACCTTTGACGACTGTGCATCCTCCAGATGGTTAGGCGTCATGGTCTAGAGCATCCAAGACGAATTTGTGGATCGCCAAGTGATACGTCTCCGTCGTATCTATAATTTTTGATTGTTCCATGCCAATATTATTCAACTTTCATATACTTTTGGCAACTTTTTATATTATTTTTGGGACTAACATATTGATCCAGTGCCCAGTGCCAGTTCCTGTTTGTTGCATGTTTTATGTATCGCAGAAACCCAATATCAAACGGAGTCCAAACGGGATAAAAACGGACGAAAAATTATTTTGGAATATTTATGATTTTTGGGAAGTAAAATCAACGCGAGACGGTGCCCGAGGGGGCCACGAGGCAGGGGGGCGCGCCCCAGGGGGGCAGGCGCGCCCTGGACCCTCGTGGGCACCCCGTAAGGTGGTTGATGCTCTTCTTTTGCCGCAAGAAAGCTAATTTTTGTTAAAAAATCATGGCGAAGGTTTCAGTCCAATCGGAGTTACGGATCTCCATATATATACAAAACGGTGAAAGGGCAGCAGAGAGGAGAGCAGAAACAGAGAGAGACAGAGATATAGATCCAATCTCGGAGGGGCTCTCGCCCCTCCCACGCCATGGAGGCCAAGGACCAGAGGGGAAACCCTTCTCCCATCTAGGGAGAAGGTCAAGGAAGAAGAAGAAGGAGGGGGCTCTCTCCCCCTTGCTTCCGGTGGCGCCGGAACACCGCCGGGGGCCATCATCATCACCGCGATCTACACCAACACCTCTGCCATCTTCACCAACATCTCCATCACCTTCCCCCTCTATCTACAGTGGTCCACTCTCCCGCAACCCGCTGTACACTCTACTTGAACATGGTGCTTCATGCTTCATATTATTTTCCAATGATGTGTTGCCATCCTATGATGTCTAAGTAGATTTTCGTTGTCCTATCGGTGGTTGATGAATTGATATGATTGATTTAATTTGCTTGTGGTTATGTTGCTGTCCTTTGGTGCCCATCATATGAGCGCGCACGTGGATCACACCATAGGGTTAGTTGTATGTTGATAGGACTATGTATTGGAGGGCAAGAGTGACAGAAGCTTCAACCTAGCATAGAAATTGATGCATACAGGATTGAAGGGGGGCCAATATATCTTAATGCTATGGTTGGGTTTTACCTTAATGAACGTTAGTAGTTGCGGATGCTTGCTAATAGTTCCAATCATAAGTGCATAGAATTCCAAGTAAGGGATGACATGCTAGCAGTGGCCTCTCCCACATAATACTTGCTATCGGTCTAGTAAAGTAGTCAATTGCTTAAGGGACAATTTCGCAACTCCTACCACCACTTTTCCACACTCGCTATATTTAATTTATTGTGTCTTCATCTAAGTAGCCCCTAGTTTTATTTTCATGCTCTTTACTTTCTTGCAAGCCTATCCAACAACACCTACAAAGTACTTCTAGTTTCATACTTGTTTCCGGTAAAGCGAACGTCAAGCGTACGTAGAGTTGTATCGTTGGTCGATAGAACTTGAGGGAATATTTGTTCTACCTTTAGCTCCTCGTTGGGTTCGACACTCTTACTTATCGAAAGAGGCTACAATTGATCCCCTATACTTGTGGGTTATCAAGACCTTTTTCTAGCGCCGTTGCCGGGGAGCAATAGCGTGGGGTGAATATTCTCGTGTGTGCTTGTTTGCTTTATCACTAAGTAATTTTTATTTGCTGTTCTTAGTTGTTCTTTATCTCTAGTTATGGGTAGGAAACGCAAAATACCAAAAAATTAGTTGTACCTACTGGACCAATGGTTGAAGAACCACTCAAAATCTATCACACTCCTGAAGCTTAGTACTTGGATCATCTTCGATCCCTATGTGCTCGTGCTGGAACCCCAACTAGATTAATTGAGGTCAAATCCTTAGATGAGCGTGCTTGTTATGTGCGACACCGCATATCTGAAAAAGGGAAACTTTTACTGGGTCAAATTCATCGTTTGCAATGCTATGCTTGGAATTTATGTTATATATATGATTTTACTTGTTGTTCTGAAAACCCTAAGAAACACCTTCCCTACCAATGTGAGTTTATTGATAATGGAATCTTATCTTCGTATGCTAAAGGTGTTTATAGTTACTATGATGTTCAACAAATTGAAGAGTTTGTTGCTTTTAAGGGTGCTTATGAAATTGCTTCTTTGATTGAAAAGTATGGTGCTACTCTTTACAAATCTGAAAATTTTGTCATACTTAAATATTGCTATGATAATTATGCTTCTAATGCCTATGTTGAACCATATATTGAGGACTACTCCGCTGTCCAAGAAGAGACTAATATTTTGAAGGAGTCTATGGAAGAAGAAATTGATGAAACTGTGAGCTCATTGGATGAAAAAGATGATGAGGAGAGCGAAGAACAAAAGGAGGAAGAGCGGATTAGCTACCCGTGCCCACCTTCTAATGAGAGTAACTCTTCAACTCATACATTGTTTAAATTCCCTTCGTGCTTACCGAAGGATGATTGCTATGATGATTGTTATGATCCCGTTGATTCTCTTGAAATATCCCTTTTTGATGATGCTTGCTATGCTTGTGGCCAAGATGCCAATATGAATTATGCTTATGGAGATGAACTTGCTATAGTTCCTTATGTTAAACATGAAATTGTTGCTATTGCACCCACACATGAAAGTCCTATTATCTTTTTGAATTCTCCAAACTACACTATATCGGAGAAGTTTGCACTTATTAAGGATTACATTGATGGGTTGCCCTTTACCGTTGCACATGATGATTTTGATAGATATAATATGCATGTGCTTGCTGCTCCTACTTGCAATTATTATGAGAGAGGAACTATATCTCCACCTCTCTATGTTTCCCACACGATAAAATTGCAAGAAACTGTTTATACTATGCATTGGCTTTTATTATGTGTGCATGAATTGTTCTTTTATGACATGCCGATGCATAGGAAGAGAGTTAGACTTCGTCATTACATGATATATGTTACTTTGTGCTCACTACTAAATTACAAATCATTGTTAATTAAAATTGGCTTTGATATACCTTGGGATCCGGGTGGATCCATTACCTGAGCACTATATGCCTAGCTTAATGACTTTAAAGAAAGTGCTGCTAGGGAGACAACCTGGAAGTTTTAGAGAGTCATTTATTTCTGCTGAAGTGCTTTCATATAGTTTAAAAATAACAAAAATAAAGAGGGGAACCCAAAACTTTTCAAAAAGGAAAGTGAAAGTGAGAAAGACAAGCATTGTTGAAGTGGGAGAGCTCCTTGAACTTTGTTCATGCTCACGGAAACTTTGTGAATCTTGATTACAGAAACTTTTCAACAAAAATAATTATCCCGTTGTACAATTCCATTGTATTATAAAAATAATGTGCCAAGGTTGTCCTTTAGGATGTTTACAATGCTTGTTGGTTTGTGCGGTGCAGGACAGAAACTTTGGCTGTAGTGCGCGATTTTTAATTTTTTACTGGAACGTCAAATGGTTCTGATTCTTTTTTCACTGTCTTTATATACAAATTTTTTATTTTTCCTAATTTTTGAAGAATTTGTCAAGTATTATAAGTATGGTGAATGTTCAGATTATTACAGACTGTTCTGTTTTAGACAGATTCTGTTTTTTATGCATAGTATGCTTGTTTTGATGAAACTATCGATTTATATCAGTGGATTAAGCCATGAAAAAAGTTATATTACAGTAGACACAATGCAAAAACAAAATACTAATTGGTTTGCAACAGTACTTAGAGTGGTGATTTGCTTTATTATACTAACGGATCTTACCGAGTTTTCTGTTGAAGTTTTGTGTGGATGAAGTGTTCGATGATCGAGAAGGTTTCGATGTGAGAAGAAGGAAGAGAGGCAAGAGCTCAAGCTTGGGGATGCCCGAGGCACCCCAAGTAAATATTCAAGGAGACTCAAGTGTCTAAGCTTGGGGATGCCCCGGAAGGCATCCCCTCTTTCTTAAACAAGTATCGGTATGTTTTCGGATTCATTTCGTTCATGCGATATGTGCAAATCTTGGAGCGTCTTTTGCATTTAGTTTTCATTTTTCTTTTATGCACCATGCTGGTATGAGATAGTCCTTGGTTGATTTATAGAATGCTCTTTGCACTTCACTTATATCTTTTGAGTATGGCTTCATAGAATGCTTCATGTGCTTCACTTATATCATTTGAAGTTTGGATTGCCTGTTTCTCTTTACATAGGCAACCGCCATTTGTAGAATGCTCTTTTGCTTCACTTATATTGTTAGAGCGTGGGCATATCTTTTGTAGAAAGAATTAAACTCTCTTGCTTCACTTATATCTATTTAGAGAGATGACAAGAACTGGTCATTCACATGGTTAGTCATAAAATCCTACATAAAACTTGTAGATCACTGAATATGATATGTTTGATTCCTTGCAATAGTTTTGCGATATAAAGATGGTTATATTAGAGTCATGCTAGTGGGTAGTTGTGGATTAGTAGAAATACTTGTGTTGAGGTTTGTGATTCCCGTAGCATGCACGTATGGTGAACCGTTATGTGATGAAGTCGGAGCATGATTTATTTATTGATTGTCTTCCTTATGAGTGGCGGTCGGGGACGAGCGATGGTCTTTTCCTACCAATCTATCCCCCTAGGAGCATGCGCGTAGTACTTTGTTTCGATGACTAATAGATTTTTGCAATAAGTATGTGAGTTCTTTATGACTAATGTTGAGTCCATGGATTATACGCACTCTCACCCTTCCATCATTGCTAGCCTCTTCGGTACCGCGCATTGCCCTTTCTCACCTAGAGAGTTGGTGCAAACTTCGCCGGTGCATCCAAACCCCGTGATATGATATTCTCTGTCACACATAAGCCTCATTATATCTTCCTCAAAACAGCCACCATACCTACCTATCATGGCATTTCCATAGCCATTCCGAGATATATTGCCATGCAACTTCCATCATCATCATATACATGACTTGAGCATTCATTGTCATATTGCTTTGCATGATTGTTAGATAGCTAGCATGATATTTTCATCGCTTGTCCGTTTTTTGATATCTTTGCTATGCTATATCATTGCACATCCCGGTACACCGCCGGAGGCATTCATATAGAGTCATATCCTTGTTCTAGTATCGAGTTGTAATATTGAGTTGTAAGTAAATAAAAGTGTGATGATCATCATTATTAGAGCATTGCCCCAGTGAGGAAAGGATGATGGAGACTATGATTCCCCCATAAGTCGGGATGAGACTCCGGACTTTACAAAAAATAAAAGAGGCCAAAGAAGCCCAAATAAAAAAAGAGGCCAAAGAAGCCCACCAAAAAAATAAAAAAAATAAAAAATGAGAGAAAAAGAGAGAAGGGGCAATGTTACTATCCTTTTACCACACTTGTGCTTCAGGGTAGCACCATGTTCTTCATAGAGAGAGTATCCTATGCTTTCACTTTCATATACTAGTGGGAATTTTCATTATAGAACTTGGCTTGTATATTCCGATGATGGGCTTCCTCAAACGCCCGAGGTCTTCATGAGCAACCAAGTTGGATGCACACCCACTTAGTTTCCAGTTTGAGCTTTCATACACTTATAGCTCTTAGTGCATCCATTGCATGGCAATCCCTACTCACTCACATTGATATCTATTAATGGGCATCTCCATAGCCCGTTGATACGCCTAGTTGATGTGAGACTATCTTCTCCTTTTTGTCTTCTCCACATAACCCCCATCATGATATTCTCTTCCACCTATGGTGCTATGTCCATGGCTCACGCTCATGTATTGTGTGAAAGTTGAAAAGGTTTGAGAACGTCAAAAGTATGAAACAATTGCTTGGCTTGTCATCGGGGTTGTGCATGATGTGAATATTTTGTGTGGTGAAGATGGAGCATAGCCAGACTATATGATTTTGTAGGGATAACTTTCTTTGGTCATGTTATTTTGAAAAGACATGATTGCTTTATTAGTAGGCTTGAAGTATTATTGCTTTTATGTCAAATGATAGACTATTGCTTTGAATCACTCGTGTCTTAATATTCATGCCATGATTAGACATATGATCAAGATTATGCTAGGTAGCATTCCACATCAAAAATTATCTTTTTTTATCATTTACCTACTCGAGGACGAGCAGGAATTAAGCTTGGGGATGCTGATACATCTCCGTCGTATCTATAATTTTTTATTGTTCCATGCCAATATTATTCAACTTTCATATACTTTTGGCAACATTTTATATTATTTTTGGGACTAACATATTGATCCAGTGCCCAGTGCCAGTTCCTGTTTGTTGCATGTTTTATGTATCGCAGAAACCCAATATCAAACGGAGTTCAAACGGGATAAAAACGGACGGAGAATTATTTTGGAATATTTATGATTTTTGGGAAGTAAAATCAACGCGGGACGGTGCCCGAGGGGGCCACGAGGCACGGGGCGCGCCCTGGACCCTCGTGGGCACCCCGCAAGGCGGTTGACGCTCTTCTTTTGCCGCAAGAAAGCTAATTTTTGGTAAAAAAATCACGGCGAAGGTTTCACTCCAATCGGAGTTACGGATCTCCATATATATACGAAACGGTGAAAGGGCAGCAGAGAGGAGAGCAGAAACAGAGAGAGACAGAGAGATAGATCCAATCTCGGAGGGGCTCTCGCCCCTCCCACGCCATGGAGGACAAGGACCATAGGGGAAACCCTTCTCCCATCTAGGGAGAAGGTCAAGGAAGAAGAAGAAGGTGGGGGGCTCTCTCCTCCTCGCTTCCGGTGGCGCCGGAACACCGCCGGGGGCCATCATCATCACCGCGATCTACACCAACACCTCTGCCATCTTCACCAACATCTCCATCACCTTCCCCCCTCTATCTACAGCGGTCCACTCTCCCGCAACCCGCTGTACCCTCTACTTGAACATGGTGCTTTATGCTTCATATTATTTTCCAATGATGTGTTGCCATCCTATGATGTCTGAGTAGATTTTCGTTGTCCTATCGGTGGTAGATGAATTGCTATGATTGATTTAATTTGCTTGTGGTTATGTTGCTGTCCTTTGGTGCCCATCATATGAGCGCGCGCGTGGATCACACCATAGGGTTAGTTGTATGTTGATAGGACTATGTATTGGAGGGCAAGAGTGACAGAAGCTTCAACCTAGCATAGAAATTGATGCATACGGGATTGAAGGGGGACCAATATATCTTAATGCTATGGTTGGGTTTTACCTTAATGAACGTTAGTAGTTGCGGATGCTTGCTAATAGTTCTAATCATAAGTGCATAGAATTCCAAGTAAGGGATGACATGCTAGCAGTGGCCTCTCCCACATAATACTTGCTATCGGTCTGGTAAAGTAGTCAATTGCTTAAGGGACAATTTCGCAACTCCTACCACCACTTTTCCACACTCACTATATTTACTTTATTGTGTCTTCATCTAACAAGCCCCTAGTTTTATTTCCGTGCTCTTTACTTTCTTGCAAGCCTATCCAACAACACCTACAAAGTACTTCTAGTTTCATACTTGTTTCCAGTAAAGCGAACGTCAAGCGTGCGTAGAGTTGTATCGGTGGTCGATAGAACTTGAGGGAATATTTGTTCTACCTTTAGCTCCTCGTTGGGTTCGACACTCTTACTTATCGAAAGAGGCTACAATTGATCCCCTATACTTGTGTGTTATCACCTAGTGACCGAGTCTGTGAAGGTTTGGAAGTCACCTGAAGACTTACCACAAGTGATTAGGCAAGGTCTGTGTGACCTTAGCTCAAGGAGAATACGGTGAGGACTGTGTGGCTTCAGGTTTAAATACCTAGCCGCTCCAACCAGATGTACGACTATCACAGCAATTGGAACTGGTCTACCAAATCACTGTCTTCACCGAGCTAAATGGTTCTATTTCCTCAACTCTTTCATTTCCTCATTCAGATACTATTGTACTTGATCGTTACTGTTTGAAAACTTTGACTGAAGATTTTCTCAATTTCCTCAATCCTATTTCTTTAGTCAGTTTGTCTTCAGCTTGCATATCCTGTGTTTACGCTTCCTGTACTCATTGTTTGTTTTCATTTCATCATGATGACTGTGCTACTGCTCTGTTATTCTTACATCCGAGTACTTATTCCGCTGCTAGTTGTTAATGACTTAGGAATTTCCTCACCCTGAAATTGCTCAGTGACGAATTTGTAAAAATCGCCTATTCACCCCCCTCTAGTCGATACAACGCACTTTCAATTTTGAATATCCTTTTACTGAACATTACTCTTTTAATGTAGAAACAATTTCTAGTATTCAAGTTTCATATGATACTCCCACTATTGTGAATGAGAAGAAATGTTCTTATGTGGAGAGTAATAAAACTTCTATGATTGTGGATCATGAGAAGAATGATTTATGTGATGGTTATATTGACGAATCTATTCATGATTCTTCTGAAAATTATTATGAGAGAGGAACTTATGATTCATGATGCTCTCTTTATGTTCCAATCCTTATCTTTTATGCAAGCATCATTGAAATCATCATGCCTAACTAAAAGGCATTAAAGAAAAGCGCTTGTTGGGAGACAACCCAACACTTTTACCTACTATTTTTCTGTGTTCACATGATTAGGGTACTGTAGTAATCATGTTTTATTGCTTTTGTTTCAATAAAGTGCCAAGTAAAGCCTTTGGGATAGTGTGGATGATGGTTGAGTTGAATCTGTGAAAAAACAGAAAATTTTGCTCTCAGTCCAGGAATTTTGTAAACTCACTGGAACGTGCTTTTGATCTAAAATTTTTACAAGTGATATATATAAAAATTCCCTACGTTTTCCTAATTTTTCAGAATTTTTGGAGTAGCAGAAGTATAGTTCGAGTACAGATTACTACAGACTGTTTTGTTTTTGACAGATTATGTTTTCAATGCATAGTTTGCTTGTTTTCTAGTTTCCATGGCTTATATTGCTCAATATAAATTCTGGATATGATATGCTACAGTAGGCATTGTGTGGAAACAATTATGAATCGTGTCTTTGACAATACCAAATTGAAATGGTTTGCTCTTTATCATACTAACCTATCTGACGAAGTTCCGTTAAGTTTTGTGTGATTGAAGTTTTCAACTTTTGGGTGAGATGTCGATATGAGGAGAATAAGGAGTGACAAGACCCTAAGCGTGGGGATGCCCAGGGCACCCCAAGGTAATAATCAAGGAAGATCCAAGAAACTAAGCTTGGGGATGCCCCGGAAGGCACCCCCCTCTTTCACCTCCAACATTATCAGTAACCTCACTTGGAGCTATGTTTTCATTCGTCACATGATATGTGTTTTTCTTGGAGCGTCATTTTATTTTGTTAGAATTTGCTTGATTTTATTTAGAATAATGGTTTGCATCTTTTATTACAATAAAAATGTGAAGTATAGCCTTTGCCATGCTTATCTTGCAAGTATATGAGTTGCCGTTTCAAAACAGAAAGTTTATCGATGTTGCAAAAATTCCCTAGAAAAGTCAGAATGTGATAAAATGTTCAAACTTTTAAAAAAATAAGCTTTGATAAATTTTCTACAGTGTGGTAAACTTTCATAATCTTTGGAGTTTAAGAAGTATTGATACTCTTGCATTCTTTACAAACTGTACTGGTTTGGCTGATTGTTGTTATGTTTGCTTGTTTAATGATTCTATTTGAGGATAGGAGTATTAAATATGCAGAGGCATTTAGTATGCAATGTTGAATAATAATTTTAGTGATTTTCTACAGTAGAGAATGATAAGGTTTTTGCATTGGTTTCTACTAACTTATCTCACGAGTTCTTGTTGAGTTTTGTGTGGATGAAGTTTTTAAGATTTAGGGAAACCGTTATATAAAAGGAATTAAGGAGACACAAAAGCTCAAGCTTGGGGATGCCCAAGGCACCCCAAGATAATACTTCAATAAGTCTCAAGCATCTAAGCTTGGGGATGCCCCGGTAGGCATCCCACCTTTCTTCTTCAACAATTATCGGTTAGTATCGGTTGAGCCTAAGTTTTTGCTTCTTCACATGATATGTGTTATTCTTAGATTGTCATTTTATTTTGTTTTGCTTTCTGTTTTAATAAAATACTTAGATCTAAAACTTTTAAATAATAGAGAGTCTTCAAATAGCTACCCATTTACATAACTACTCGCTTGATCTTCACTTATATCTTTTTGGAGTAGCTTGTCATTTACTCTTGTGCTTCACTTATATCCTATGAGTAAATTATTGAATAAATTGAATATCATGAAGTTGAACTTATATCATGCCTAGTGGTAGCCTCACATTGGGTTTATAAAGTGAAATCTTTTGAAGCTTGACAATCACAATATTGGTCATATGAGCAATTCATGAATGATTAGTAGAAGGAAGAGAACTTTCACATGCAAGTACACTATCTTGGAAATCTTTTGTGATTGTGAGCTCCCATCAAAATATTATATACCAAAATTGTTGACGTTGTCCAAGGAAGACAACATAATGATTTATGTTTGTTCATATTCACATAGAAGTTATATTGTCATAGATCCTTCAACATGTGGTGCTTGCCCCCCATCTTTGCTAGCCAAAAATTCCGCACCAAGTAGAGATACTACTTGTGCATCCAAAAACCCTTAAACCCAAATCTTATTTTCAAGAGTCCACCATACCTACCTAAGGATTGAGCAAGATCCTTCAAGTAAGTTGTCATCGGTGCAATAAGGCAATAAAATTGCTTCTAAAAGTGTTAGATCATTTAGTGTAAGAGAAAATTGAGCGTTGTACGAACTTGTGATGGCAAAGAATAAAAGCGACAGACTGCATAATAAAGGTTGCTATCATCAGGGGCAATATAACGTGATGTTCTTTTGCACTAAGGGGTTGAGCATACGAACAAATAAGCGCATGGCAACCTCTGCTTCCCTCTACGAAGGGCCTATGTTTTACTTTTATGTATTTACTTTCGTGCAAAGAATCAAAGTTTTTCTCTCTATTCCTTTTTATTTGTTTCTTTTGGCAAGCATCATGTGGTGAGGAAAGATCTAGGCACATATATCCAGTTGGATATGGGTAGCATGAGTTATTATTGTTGACATAACCCTTGAGGTGAATACGTTGGGAGGCAAAATAATAAGCCCCTATCTTTCTATGTGTCTGGTTGAAACGTTTTGCTCATGTGTATGTCGTGAGTGTTAGCAATCATAGAAGACTATATGATGGTTGAGTATGTGGAGCTCTTACTTAAACTTTGTTGAATAAGTTGAATTGCAATTGCTTGGTGACTGAGAACATAGGTTATTGAGTTTCAAGAGAATTCATTGTTTGAACCTTAACATGTGAATTGGTTGCTACTTCAACATGAGAAATTTTATGAGAAAGAATTGCAGCTATGATGCTAGGAAAAGTAATTGAACTTGTCATGAGCAAAGTTGTGCACTTTGCTAGCATTCACACTTCATAAATTATTTCTTTTATCATTTACCTACTCGAGGACGAGTAGTAATTAAGCTTCAGGATGCTGATACGTCTCCAACATATCTATAATTTATGAAGTATTCATGCTATTTTATTATCATTCTTAGATGTTTTACAACCATTTTATAGCAACTTTATATCATTTTTTGGGACTAACCTATTGACCCAGTGCCCAGTGCCAGTTGCTGTTTTTTACATCGCAGGAAATCAATATCAAACGGAGTCTAAACACCGCAAAACTTTTTGTGGATTTTTATGGACGAGAAGACTCCTGATGGGCCAGAGCAGCACCTGGGGGGTAACCCGAGGGGGGCACAACCCACCAGGGCGCGCCTGGGAGCCCAGGCGCGCCCAGGTGGGTTGTGCCCACCTCAGTGGCCTCCCGCACCCCCTCTTTGCCCTATAAAATCCCAAATATTCCAAAAACCCTGGGGGTAACCCTAGATCAGAAGTTCCACTGCCACAGGCCTTTGTAGCCACCGAAAACCAATCTAGACCCCGTTCCGGCACCTTGCCGGAGGGGGGAATCATCTCCGGTGGGCATCTTCATCATCCCGGCGGCCACCACGATGAGGAGGGAGTAGTCCACCGTCGGGGCTAAGGGTTTGTACCAGTAGCTATGTGTTTAATCTGTCTCTCTCGTGTTCTTGAGATGTCACGATCTTGATGTATCGCGGGCTTTGTTAATATAGTCGGATCATATGGTGTTTTCCCCTCTCCATCTTGTTGTGATGAATTGAGTTTTCCCTTTGAGATTTCGTTGTTATCGGATTGAATACTTTATGGATTTGTGAGCACTTGATATATGTGTTGCATATGAATACTCATGGTGACTCTGGGGTATCATATTGATTCACTTGATATGTGTTTTGCATTCAACTCGCGGATTCCCGCCGTGACATTGGGGTAATCTATGCATAGGGGTTGATGCACGTTCTCGTCTTTTGTTTCTCCGGTAGAAATCTTGGGGCACTCTTTGAGGTTCCTTGTGTTGGATTGAGTATTATGAATCTGAAATTATTTCACTGGTGCGCGTCGGTCCTAAACAAACGGTTTAAAACCCCTTTCCGCGACGGCATTTGGAACCGTCGCCAAGTGAGTGTGGGCGATAGAGGGGTCCTTCGCACACGACCCAGAAACCGTCGGGGATAGGGAGCCTTGATGCATACAGTTGCCCCTATATAACCATTTCCGATATCTAGAATATCCCAAATGCTTCATCCTTTCTACTCATTTGTGCTTGCATTGCGATCACAGTCGGAGTTTTGTGGTTCTGCCTAAAACCAGGCAGATTCTAGGCACGGGAGCTTTCCAGGCAGATTCCAGGCACGGGAGATTTACGATGCCTGGCACATCACAAACAGTTCATGATTATAAACCGTGTACGATAGGTAGACAATCACACACATTTAGTTTTCCCGCACCGTATGTGATAGTGTCTGACATCCCACACGCTTTGTGAACGGCAACTGTGTGCATGCTTGCACACATTTCCTCTTTGTGAACCGTCTCGGATTATGGTGTATATCGCAAACGTTTGTGTTTTACCAACCGTGTGTGCCGTAATGACCTGCACAACGTAATTTCGCCCTAATTTAATTGCTGCTATTTAAAATTGTACCTAATTTAAACTTGAAAGTAGGCTATACCTTTATTCATATCCATCAGGTTCAAACAACCAATGCATTATTTGATTCATAGGTACATATGTTTAAGAATTACAGAAGCACCAAATAAAGAATGATGTACCAGGGTTCTATACTTGTACTATTACAGATGGTAAAGAAAGAGGCGACAGACATTCCAGTTGCTGAACAAGGTGAAGCGGAATGGCCCTATTGTGCTCTCCTGGATGCAGAAGGCATGCAGGACTCTAGTCCAACCCCTTGTGATGGCCGGCCGCCAATCATGTAGTTTGAGAGGTAATCTTGAGTGAACTGCTTCAGGATCCACTGCAAAAGAAAAAAGATTCAGATATTGTCATCTAACACAACTCATTACGGACAGTAAAAAGAAGGCTACAGGGTTCTTACTTACCATCCTGCAGTTCACTGTTGTCTTGCATAAAGTGTAAACAAATAGTTCGATTGACATCTTTTGACCCATTTTAGTAACAATCTTTATCAGTTTCCTCACTTGATGCTGGTTCATGAATATCTCATTGCCCCATACGCAGAAAGGGTCGAAGTGTGGATCTTTGGCAATGATATATGTACCTAAAAGCACCAAGTTAATATTAGAAGCTAAACAACAATTGAAAAATGATGTAGTACAACACTCCATCCATCCCATTATATAAGATTTTATTACATGTATATCTAGACATCATCAGAACATTAAGGTAACACTCTTCCTTGTTGCTATGTAGCCTGGGATTGCATATTTAGTCATTCAGTACAATGCATGTTGCTAAACAACAATTGAAAAATGAAAAGGCATGTTAACTGCAATATCCTTAACAGCAACCAAATATCGTAATTCATAGTGGTATTGTTGAAACTGTTATTGATGAAATTGAACTGCACAGCAAATAGTTGCACATATAGAGCATCACATTGTGAAGAACTGAAATAAACAAGTCATAAGGACATCTCTAGGCGATCCTTAAAAAGTTAAAGGACTAAAACCCTTAGTGGATATATATATACTCCAGCAATTTTTGGCCTTTTCTAGTCGATCCCCTAAACTTAAGGTTGTAAACTTCAATTTGATCAAGTTCAAAGCAGGTTCAACCGAAAGTAGCATGCATTCAAACATAAACATAGATAGTTTTGCATAACACAACATAAAACATAAATTTAAACTAAGCTAAACTACTTTCGGTCGAAGTAGAGGTCGAGCCAATCCTTCCTCGTCATGTACGGCGTGCCGCGAGCCGGGTCCGGGCCAGTACCGTCGTCGGGGTCGTTGGGGAAGGCACTCCTCCACTCATCAACGTCGATCTCCTCGTCCTCGGGGCCCACCTCAACGCCCTCCGCGCCGCCGCCTTCGACCTCGTCATCAGAGAAGAGCGTGATAACCTCGCCGCCCTCCGCGCCGTCGTCCTCGCCGCCTTCGACCTCGTCAACAGAGGAGTGCGCGATAACCTCGCCGCCCTCCACGCCAGCAAAGATCGCCCGCTCCGCCTCCACGAGCTCCGGGTGCTGCCGGCGAAGCTCTTGCATGTAGGCCTCATCGGCGGCCTTGGCCTCGAGACGCTCCCACGCCTCGGGGTCCTCCCGCGCCATAGCCGAGCTCACCACCACTGGCTTCGGCGGAATGAGGTGGACCGGACGTGTGCCGAAGGGGAAATTGAGCCTAGCCGCCACGCCGTGGTAGCGGACCTGCCAACGGTCGTACTCCATGGCCGCGAGCTCGGCCGTGTGGAAGCTACCGAGCCATCGGCGGGTGTGGGTCTGTCGATCTATAATCTCGGCGACCCACGTCCCCCACCGCCGTTGCCGGACCCCGAGGTAGGACTTCGTCGGCTACCGGGTCCGGGGGAGGACGGGGAAGTCCTCGAACCGGCGTAGGGGCGTGGCGGCGGGCGGATCGGGGGACCGGCGACGGCGGATCGGGCCCGCGGAGGACGACGGGGACACCTCGGCGGCCACCTCGCTAGCGTCGGGCGAAAAGGCCGCGATAAACCTATTTTTGGCCATTGGCTACTCGAGCTCCCGGGCACACAGGCAGAGGTTGAGGATGGAGGCGCCGGCGATGGCGGCGACCTACCAATGGTTTTGAGGGTTGTGTGTGTCTGTGTGAGCGGAGGTTGTGTTTGAGGAAATACTACGGCAACTGAAAATTTTACTAGGCGGGAGTAACAAGGTGGGGCTACTGAAAATTTGGATCAAGGGCGAGCAGATATTTTTGAGATTGCGAAGGATGCAGAGGCGGGAGTAAAATGCCGGGGCTACTAAAAATTTCAATCAAGGGACTGAAGCGGAGAGGGATGCAAAGGCGGGAGTTTTGGGGGAGCGAGCTAGTGTGCTTGACACGCCGGCTGTGGACTGTAGCCGACGCACCTTCTCGCGTAAGCCATAGGCGTACTACATCTCACACGGTTGGTGAGAATAAATTGTGTGGTATCTACTTGATTTGAATTACAAAATGGGGTCACAGCGGCAATGGACGGTGTTTGAATTGCTAGACCTTTTATCTGCAGTGAACATGCAACTGTATGTGTGTCGTAAAAGAATTGGAATTATTCAGGGTTTGTTTGGACATTTCATACATTAAACTAGTTTTCTAGCCATTTCAAGTGCACAATTCAAAATTAAACTACATGCACATGCTCCGGTGCATACAATTTGGTTGAAAAATCAAATCTGTGTCCTTCAGTGCATGCCTAGGTCCCATGGAAGAAATGGGAATGAATTTTTCGGGGTTCGTTTGGCCTTTCCTATAAATTAACTGGGTTTTCTAGGCATTTTATGTGCATAATTCAAATTTGAACTACAAGCACATGCTCCAGTGCACTAAAGTTGGTTGAAAAATCACATGTGTGTCCTTGGGTGAATTTCTAGGTCCCATGCAAGAGATGGGAATGAATTTCAAACACCAGGGCACTCTTGATTGCCGGCAAAACGTTGAGATACCTGGTTTTTAAATTCTAGTAAATCCAAAACTCATCTGAAATTCATGAAACTTGGCATGCTATCATAGAGCGGCAACAACATGCCGTGGTGAAAATTTTGTCCCATTTGGGGCAGGTTTGGGTATAAGCTTCTCACAAACCAGAGCTTCTCACAACAACCATGATGGTTTCGATAGGGAACGTACCACCTTTGGGGACGAGACGATATCTGTTGCCTCTTATTGCTTTCAAAAAAATTCTAGTGTCAAGATAGAACAGCAGGAGTGTTGTGTTCAATCTTGGAATTTTTCGGGGTTTGTTTGGCCTTTTTTATACGTTAACTGGGTTTTCTAGGCATTTTATGTGCATAATTCAAATTTGAACTACATGCACATGCTCCAATACACCAAAGTTGGTTGAAAACTCACATGTGTGTCCTTGGGTGAATTTCTAGGTCCCATGCAAGAGATGGGAATGAAATTCAAACACCATGGCACTGTTGATTGCCAGCAAAACGTTGAGTGCCTGGTTTTTAAATTCTAGTAAATCCAAAACTCGTCTGAAATTCATGAAACTTGGCATGCTATCATGGAGCGGCATCAACATGCCGTGGTGAAAATTTTGTCCCATTTGGGGCAGGTTCGGGTATATGCTTCTCACAAACCAGAGCTTCTCACAACAAGCATGATGGCTTCGATAGGGAACATGCCACCTTTGGTGACGGGACGATATCCGTTGCCTCTTATTGCTTTCAAAAAAATTCTAGTGTCAACATAGAACAACAGGAGTGTTGTGTTCAAGCTTGGAATTTTTTGGGGTTCGTTTGGCCGTTTCATACATTAACTGGGTTTTCTAGGCATTTTATGTGCATAATTCAAATTTGAACTACAAGCACATGCTCCAATGCACTAAAGTTGGTTGAAAAATCACATGTGTGTCCTTGGGTGAATTTCTTGGTCCCATGCAAGAGATGGGAATGAAATTCAAACACCAGGGCACTGTTGATTGCCGACAAAACGTTGAGATGCCTCGTTTTTAAATTCTAGTAAATCCAAAACTTGTCTAAAATTCATGAAACTTGGCATACTATCATGGAGCGGCATCAACATGCCATGGTAAAAAATTTGTCCCATTTGGGGCAGGTTTGGGTATATGCTTCTCACAAACCAGAGCTTCTCACAACAAGCAAGATGGTTTTGATAGGGAACATCCCACCTTTGGGGACGAAACGATATCCATTGCCTCTTATTGCTTTCAAATATTTTCTAGTGTCAACATAGAACAACAGGAGTGTTGTGTCAATTTTTGTGACTTTTCGGGGTTCGTTTGGACATTTTTATGCATTAACTGGGTTTTCTAGGCATTTTATGTGCATAATTCAAATTTGAACTACAAGCACATGCTCCAATGCACTAAGGTTGGTTGAAAAATCTAATATGTGTCCTTGGGTGAATTTCTAGGTCCCATGCAAGAGATGGGAATGAAATTCAAACACCAGGGGACTGTTGATTGCCGGCAAAACGTTGAGATGCATGGTTTTTAAATTCTAGTAAATCCAAAACTCGTCTGAAATTCCTGAAACTTGGCATGCTATTGCTACCTCTTGAGCACTACGTTGCTTTTCCCTTGAAGAGGAAAGGGTGATGCAGTAAAGTAGCATAAGTATTTCCCTCAGTTTTTGAGAACCAAGGTATCAATCCAGTAGGAGGCCACGCCCAAGTCCCTCGCACCTACACAAACAAATATAAACCTCGCAACTAACGCAATAAAGGGGTTGTCAATCCCTTCATGGTAACTTACGAAAGTGAGATCTGATAGATATGATAAGATAATATTTTTGGTATTTTTATAATAGAGATGCAAAGTAAAATAAAAGGCAATAAAAATAGCTAAGTGTTGGAAGATTAATATGATGGAAAATAGACCCGGGGGGCATAGGTTTCACTAGTGGCTTCTCTCAAGAGCATAAGTATTACGGTGGGTGAACAAATTACTGTTGAGCAATTGGTAGAATTGAGCATAGTTATGAGAATATCTAGGTATGATCATGTATATAGGCATCACGTCCGTGACAAGTAGACCGACTCCTGCCTGCATCTACTACTATTACTCCACACATCGACCGCTATCCAGCATGCGTCTAGAGTATTAAGTTCAAAAGAACGGAGTAACGCTTTAAGTAAAATGACATGATGTAGAGGGATAAACTCATGCAATATGATATAAACCCCATCTTGTTATCCTCGATGGCAACAATACAATACGTGCCTTGCTGGCCCCACTGTCACTGGGAAAGGACACCGCAAGATTGAACCCAAAGCTAAGCACTTCTCCCATTGCAAGAAAGATCAATCTAGTAGGCCAAACCAAACTGATAATTCGAAGAGACTTGCAAAGATAACCAATCATACATAAAAGAATTCAGAGGAGATTCAAATATTGTTCATAGATAAACTTGATCATAAACCCACAATTCATCGGTCTCAACAAACACACCGCAAAAGAAGATTACATCGAATAGATCTCCACAAGAATCATGGAGAACTTTGTATTGAGATCCAAAAAGAGAGAAGAAACCATCTAGCTAATAACTATGGACCCGAAGGTCTGAGGTAAACTACTCACACATCATCGGAGAGGCTATGGTGTTGATGTAGAAGCCCTCCGTGATCAATGACCCCTCCGGCAGGACGCCGGAAAAGGCCCCAAGATGGGATCTCACGGCTACAGAAGGTTGCGGCGGTGGAATTAGGTTTTCGTGGATGCTTCTGTTGGTTTGGGGGTACGTAGGTATATATAGGAGGAAGAACTACGTCAGTGGAGCAACGTGCGCCCAATGAGTGTGGAGGGCGCGCCCAGGGGGTAGGCGCGCCACCTGCCTCGTGCTCTCCTGGTTAATGTCTTGACATGGACTCCAAGTCCTCTGGATCACGTTTGTTCCGAAAATCAACGATCCCGAAGGTTTCATTCCGTTTGGACTCCATTTGATATTCTTTTTCTGCGAAACTCTGAAATAGGCAAAAAACAGTAATTTGGGCTAGGCCTCCGGTTAATAGGTTAGTCCCAAAAATAATATAAAAGTGTATAACAAAGCCCATTAATCATCCAAAACAGAATATAATATAGCATGAAGCAATAAAAAATTATAGATACGTTGGAGATGTATCAAGCATCCCCAAGCTTAATTCCTGCTCGTCCTCGAGTAGGTAAAAGATAAAAACAGAAGTTTTGATGCGGAATGCTACTTGGCATAATTTTTTAATGTAACCCTCTTAATTGTGGT
Organism: Triticum aestivum; assembly: GCF_018294505.1. Classification (NCBI taxonomy): domain Eukaryota; kingdom Viridiplantae; phylum Streptophyta; class Magnoliopsida; order Poales; family Poaceae; genus Triticum; species Triticum aestivum. The sequence continues at coordinate 356,874,426 of NC_057805.1, forward strand.
ATGAATATTCACATCCGAAAGATTCAAGATAAAAGTTTAATATTGACATAAAAGCAATAATACTTCAAGCATACTAACTAAGCAGTTATGTCTTCTCAAAATAACATGGCCAAAGAAAGTTCATCCCTACAAAATCATATAGTTTAGTCATGCTCCATTTTCGTCACACAAGAATGCTCTCATCATGCACAACCCCGATAACAAGCCAAGCAATTGTTTCATACTTTAGTAATCTCAAACTTTTTCAACCTTCATGCAATACATGAGCGTGAGCCATGGATATAGCACTATGGGTGGAATAGAATATAATGATGGGGGTTATGTGGAGAAGACAAAAAAAGGAGAAAGTCTCACATCAACGCGGCTAATCAACGGGCTATGGAGATGCCCATCGATTGATGTTAATGCAAGGAGTAGGGATTGCCATGCAACGGATGCACTAGAGCTATAAATGCATGAAAGCTCAACAAAAGAAACTAAGTGGGTGTGCATCCAACTTGCTTGCTCACGAAGACCTAGGGCATTTGAGGAAGCCCATTGTTGGAATATACAAGCCAAGTTCTATAATGAAAAATTCCCACTAGTATATTAAAGTGACAAAACAAGAGACTCTCTATCATGAAAATCATGGTGCTACTTTGAAGCACAAGTGCGGAAAAAAGGATAGTAGCATTGTCCCTTTTTTTATTTTTTTTGGCCTTTCTCTTTTTTTTTGGGACAATGCTCTATGAATGATGATCATCACACTTCTATTTATTTACAACTCAATGATTACAACTCGATACTAGAACAAGGTATGACTCTATATGAATGCCTCCGGTGGTATACCGGGATAGGCAATGAATCAAGAGTGACATGTATGAAAAATTATGAACGGTGGCTTTGCCACAAATACGATGTCAACTACATGATTACGCAAAGCAATATGACAATGATGAACGTGTCATGATAAACGGAACGGTGGAAAGTTGCATGGCAATATATCTCGGAATGGCTATGGGAATGCCATAATAGGTAGGTATGGTGGCTGTTTTGAGGAAGATATAAGGAGGTTTATGTGTGAAAGAGCGTATCATATCATGGGGTTTGGATGCACCGGGGAAGTTTGCACCAACTCTGAATGTGAGAAAGGGCAATGCACGGTACCGAAGAGGCTAGCAATGATGGAAGGGTAAGAGTGCTATAATCCATGGACTCAACATTAGTCATAAAGAACTCACATACTTATTGCAAAAATCTACAAGTTATCAAAAACCAAGCACTATGCGCATGCTCCTAGGGGGATAGATTGGTAGGAAAAGACCATCGCTCGTCCCCGACCGCCACTCATAAGGAAGACAATCAAAGAACACCTCATGTTTCAAATTTGTTACATAACATTTACCATACGTGCATGCTACAGGACTTACAAACTTCAACACAAGTATTTCTCAATTTCACAACTACTCAACTAGCACAACTTTAATATCACTACCTCCATATCTCAAAACAATCATCAAGCATCAAACTTCTCTTATTATTCAGCACACGCATAAGAAAGTTTTTACTGGTCTTGAATACCTAGCATATTAGGATTAATTTCCCAATTTAAGCAAATTACCATGCTGTTTAAGAATCTCAAAATAATATAAGTGAAGCATGAGAGGATAATAGTTTCTATAAAACAAAATCACCGCCGTGCTCTAAAAGATATAAGTGAAGCACTAGAGCAAAAACTATATAGCTCAAAAGATATAAGCGAAGCGCATAGAGTATTCTAATAAATTCTGAATCATGTGTGTCTCTTTCAAAAGGTGTGTACAGCAAAGATGATTGTGGTAAACTAAAAAGAAAAGACTCAAATCATACAAGACGCTCCAAGCAAAACACATATCATGTGGTGAATAAAAATATAGCTCCAAGTAAAGTTACCGATGGAAGTAGACGAAAGAGGGGATACCTTCCGGGGCATCCCCAAGCTTTAGCTTTTGGGTGTCCTTAGATTATCTTGGGGTGCCATGGGCATACCCAAGCTTAGGCTCTTGCCACTCCTTGTTCCATAATCCATCAAATCTTTTACCCAAAACTTGAAAACTTCACAACACAAAACTTAACAGAAATTCTCGTGAGCTCCGTTAGCGAAAGAAAACAAAACACCACTTAAAGGTACTGCGATGAACTCATTATTTATTTATATTGGTGTTAAACCTACTGTATTCCAACTTCTCTATGGTTTATAAACTATTTTACTAGCCATAGATTCATCAAAATAAGCAAACAACCCAAGAAAAACAGAATCTGTCAAAAACAGAACAGTCTGTAGTAATCTGTAACTAACGCAAACTTCTAGAACTCCAAAAATTGAGCCAAAATAGGAAGACCTAGACAATTTGTTTATTGATCAGCAGCAATTGGAATCAATATTTTATCACGTTCTGGTGATTTTTAACAATTGTTTTTGTGAACAGAAAGTTTCTGGAATTTTCAGCAAGATCAAATAACTATCATCCAAGAAGATCCTATAGGTTTAACTTGGCACAAACACTAATTAAAACATAAAAACAAATCTAACCACAGGCTAGATCAAAGATTTATTCCTAAACAGAAGCAAAAAGCAAAAAACTAAAAATAAATTGGGTTGCCTCCCAACAAGCGCTATCGTTTAGCGCCCCTAGCTAGGCATAAAAGCAAGGATAGATCTAGGTATTGCCATCTTTGGTTTTAGGGAAGAAAAGAGCAAACTTGTTATCTATGGAATTAATCTTCCTATTTTGATAAAGTACGTGGCTATTAATGGTAGAAGAAAGATTAAGCACGTTGCGGAAATTTGCATCTAGGCTAGCTTTTATTTCTCTGATAGATTCGTTTTGGTAGGAGAGCAAAAGAGATGTGGATTCAACTTTCTCATTCGTGGGGTGCCCAAATATAGTTTTCATCTTTTCATAGGTATCTATGGGGTCCCCTTCAAGAAAACCCTCTTCAAAAATAGAATCTAAAACTTGTTTAAACGAAGCGGGCAACCCAACATAAAAGCTTTTTAGGTAAACCTCAATTTGATATTGGGGTACATAGCTAGCCCGGATCCTTAACAGCCTATCCCAAGCATCGTTCAAAGATTCATCGAGTAAATAACGAAAAATTCTGGAATCATCTTCATCAAAATTATTAAGACTCTCATTGACAACTCCGGCAGGTTTTTCCATAGCTTTATTTATGAGTTTAGATAGAATAGAAGGATCGTCCAAGCTCGGGAGAGAACCCCCAACTCTTTTTGGTTCTGACATGGCGAGGGAAAGGCGAGCAAAAAGAGGCAAACGAAAAAGAGAGGGCGAATAAAACGGCAATGGTGAAGTGGGGGAGAGGAAAACGAGAGGCAAATGGCAAATAATGTAATGCGGGAGATAAGAGTTTGTGATGGGTACTTGGTATGTTGACTTTTGCGTAGACTCCCCGGCAACGGCGCCAGAAATGGCTCATTGTCGGGAGTCAAATCTTGACTTGACTTGGTGTAGGCCTCCCCGGCAATGGCACCAAAAATCCTTCTTGCTACCTCTTGAGCACTGCGTTGGTTTTCCCTTGAAGAGGAAAGGGTGATGCAGTAAAGTAGCGTAAGTATTTCCCTCAGTTTTTGAGAACCAAGGTATCAATCCAGTAGGAGGCCACGCCCAAGTCCCTCGCACCTACACAAACAAATATAAACTTCGCAACCAACGCAATAAAGGGGTTGTCAATCCCATCACGGTCACTTACGAAAGTGAGATCTGATAGATATGATAAGATAATATTTTTGGTATTTTTATAATAGATATGCAAAGTAAAATAAAAGGCAATAAAAATAGCTAAGTGTTGGAAGATTAATATGATGGAAAATAGACCGGGGGCCATAGGTTTCACTAGTGGCTTCTCTCAAGAGCATAAGTATTACGGTGGGTGAACAAATTACTGTTGAGCAATTGATAGAATTGAGCATAGTTATGAGAATATCTAGGTATGATCATGTATATAGGCATCACGTCCGTGACAAGTAGACCGACTCCTGCCTACATCTACTACTATTACTCCACACATCGACCGCTATCCAGCATGCATCTAGAGTATTAAGTTCAAAAGAACAGAGTAACGCTTTAAGTAACATGACATGATGTAGAGGGATAAACTCATGCAATATGATATAAACCCCATCTTGTTATCCTCGATGGCAACAATACAATATGTGCCTTGTTGCCCCTGCTGTCGCTGGGAAAGGACACCGCAAGATTGAACCCAAACCTAAGCACTTCTCCCATTGCAAGAAAGATCAATCTAGTAGGCCAAACCAAACTGATAATTCGAAGAGACTTGCAAAGTTAACCAATCATACATAAAAGAATTCAGAGGAGATTCAAATATTGTTCATAGATAAACTTGATCATAAACCCACAATTCATCGGTCTCAACAAACACACCGCAAAAGAAGATTACATCGAATAGATCTCCACGAGAATCGTGGAGAACTTTGTATTGAGATCCAAAAAGAGAGAAGAAGCTATCTAGCTAATAACTATGGACCCGAAGGTCTGAGGTAAACTACTCACACATCATCGGAGAGGCTATGGTGTTGATGTAATAGCCCTCCGTGGTCAATGCCCCCTCCGGCACGACGCCGAAAAAGGCCCCAAGAGGGGATCTCACGGGTACAGAAGGTTGCGGCGGTGGAATTAGGTTTTCATGGATGCTTCTGTTGGTTTGGGGGTACGTAGGTATATATAGGAGGAAGACGTACGTCGGTGGAGCAACATGGGCCCCACGAGGGTGGAGGCCCCGCCCAGGGGGGTAGGCGCGCCCCCTGCCTCGTGCTCTCCTGTTTGATGTCTTGACGTGGACTCCAAGTCCTCTGGATCATGTTTGTTACGAAAATCACGTTCCCGAAGGTTTCATTCCGTTTGGACTCCGTTTGATTTTTTCTGTGAAACTCTGAAATAGGCAAAAAAACAGCAATTTGGGCTGGGCCTCCGGTTAATAGGTTAGTCCCAAAAATAATATAAAAGTGTATAACAAAGCCCATTAATCATCCAAAACAGAATATAATATAGCATGAAGCAATCAAAAATTATAGATACGTTGGAGACGTATCAGCTATCATGGAGCGGCATCAACATGCCGTGTTAAAAAATCTGTCCCATTTGGGGCAGGTTCGGGTATATGCTTGTCACGAACCAGAGCTTCTCACAACAAGCATGATGGTTTCGGTAGGGAACGTCCCATTTGGGGACGAAACGATATCCATTGCCTCTTATTGCTTTGAAAAATTCTCTCGTGTCAACGTAGAACAACAGGAGTGTTGTGTCAATTTGGGATTTTTCGGGGTTCGTTTGGACATTTTTATGCATTAACTGAGTTTTCAATGCATTTATGTGCATAATTCAAATTTGAACTACATGCACATGCTCCAGTGCATATAAATTGGTTAAAAATCAAATCTTTGTCCTTGGGTGCATGCTTAGGTCCCATGCAAGAATTGGGAATGAATTCCAAACACCAGGGCACCGTTGATTGCTGACAAAACATTGAGATGCCCGGTTTTTAAATTCTAGCAAATCCAAAACTCGTCTGAAATTCATGAAACTTGGCATGCTATCATGGAATGGCACCTGTCATGATGTGGTATTTTTCGTGTCCATTTTGAGAGACGGCGCACTCGAATAATGACAGCCAACAAAGGCATTTTGAAAAAATAGCTGCCACTTTAATTTCTCAAACATTTGTATAATTCAAAACGTGTGCATTCTGTTAACCATTCACGTGACGCGATGTGTCTTGGTTTTAATGGCTGTAGGAGGTGCCGTGCGGACAGTTGTTTGACCTTGATTGAACGGGAGGCGTGCGAGCGCAGTCCGGTGCGCAGGCTGACAGAGAGGCGTGCAAGCTGTCCTCCAATGAGCAGGCTCACCAGGAAGCGTGCGAGCTTTACGCTGCGCAGGCTCACTGGGAAGAGATCCCTTTGACTTCCATGGCCGCCCGCCTTCCTATCCATTAATGGCGCCTAAGCCGCTGTTTAATACGGGCGGCCTTACAGTTCGCCTCCCATTCCCCTCCCCCCCCCCCCCGCAGACCTCCACCGCCATGGCGCAGAATGATCATCTGCCAGTAGTCTTCAAGTTTGGTGAAGTCGACTCCGAGCCGGAGGAGATAGAAAATAAGGAGGAATGGGGCCTCATGGACATGGCCCAGAACGAGCTGGCCGCGGCGGTTGCTACCCCCGCCCCCGTCCCAGCTCCCATCCCCGCGCCCGCGCCAACGACCATCCCCGTAGCATTGACGAGCTGGTCGCCGAGCACTATCGCAGAGCTGGAAGCCGCGGGCGTCAGCGAGGTCTTCGCGGACCCGCGCGAGCTCATGTACATGCAAGCGCCAGCGCTCGTGCCCGTGCGCGCCCCTCCACCCACCGTGGCGCCGGCCCCCGTGCGTTTGGCTGCACCCGCCGCGCCCGTGCGTGCCCCTTGACCCACCGTGGCGTCGGTCCCCGCGCATTTGGCTGCACCCCCCGCGCCCGTGCCCATGCCCGTGCCCCCCCCCCTCGGCGGCATGGGATGCTTCCGTCGACCGCTACCTCTCAACGGCGCCAGTTGCCGTCCTCCTGCGTGCCGCCCGTCGATCGCGCGATGACATGATGTTTGATTTACAAGTGAAGAACATTTTGTGCTGCCTTGAATACTTCAACAACGGCGTCCCGGAGGACGACAACGACAACGACGGCGCGGCACGCCCCCTCCGCCGTCGCCGGAATAGTTTTTTGGGGGTTTAATATTGTATCTCGAATTCTCGATCATATGAATATAAATTCGCAGTGTGACTGAATGAAAGATATGGTTTGAACGAACTTGCATTTTTCCCTCCTAATGTACAGAGTTATCAAACGATTTTCTTTTGAAAAAAACGTCAACGGTTTTTAAATATAAAACACTCATCGCAAACGTTTTAGTTAGAACACCCGTATGCAAACTGACAGCTTCCCCAGGAAGCCAAGGGAAAATGTGTCGAGCAGGATTTCTGCATCCCTTCACGCAAACGGTTGTTTTGCATGACCCGTGTGCAACAACGTACAAACAATTGGGTAAGATTTGCATATATGTCATTTTGGGTATGTTGCCATTTCTCAAACTGCAAAGATTGACATTTGTTTATCTAGTAACATTGCCATTTGTCAACCTTGTAAGACTGCGATTTGTCAAAATATGCAGCTACAAATCACTAGCACTATCTAATTTTTGCAACTAAAATCACTAGCACTGTTCATATGGACACCACTAGCAGGTGTGAGTTCATGGACGCATATGCAAATGTACCATTGATTACATACAACAAGTCATCAACCCACAACGACAACGAGGATACACGTTGGATTATAGATCATTTCCAACAAAACATTTCAGTAAAGTTTTTCTCACACAACAAATAACAAAGCGATGAAATGAACTTCAGCTCAACCACTCATCGGTGTTGGAAATGCTTGCTTTGAACCAGAAGTGATTCTCTGGGAAGGGCCAGCTACTGTCAATCTTGAGACCAACACAGGACTGATCATCCAGGCTGAAGCGGCCTATTTCAATACCCATATTGGGACGGTAGGGAAGCATAGTAATGTCCGAGGTATAGATACAGTTGCTTCTCATAAATGGTAGTAATGTTGTGTCAACAGCAGCTGGATCGCCTTCCACCATCATTGGATAGTTTTGTCCAAAGAAGAGCAAGTTTCCTCCAAGACTTTCAATACTGAACCAGGGAGAAGGTGTTGGCGCTAGTACACCAGTATCCATCCCGAATACCCTGCAACGGATGTTGGAATAGGTCCGGAGAGTGCGACCATACGAGACAACACCTGCTTCCTTAGTAACATCAGCAGTGCCCCATATACAGACAAGAAGAGGTGATCCATCGGAATAAGTTGCCAGGCGCCACTGAGTATATGGGTCCTACTCGTCCTCATGCTCATGAATAAAATTTTCAAGTATAGGTGGTGGGAATGTTCACAGGACCTTGGAAACACAAGAAGGTTGATTAGTAAAGGGAAACTAGCTAACCCGCATGCATGTGGATGAAACAATTATAATTACGGTGGAAGACAAACGTACCAAAATCATGAGGATTCCATGCAAAAACAGTGCCACGAGTGGTGGCAGCGAACACAAGACCCTTGTATTGAATTGCATCACAGTACTCATACGTGTATAGAAACTAATTTTTGAGCAATATCCATCGAGTCAAACCATGAAGGACGGCAACAAGCTTGTCAAAGATAGCGACAACATAAGCATTACTATAACCCCAAGAGCGCTTGGGAACTCGACAAATTGCTATCTTCCGTAGACGACAGTCAGCATGATCGTATTTGAACTCACGTAGAATACCGGTGTACTCAACCTCTGGGCAGTCATCTGAGATTTTTTGAAGTGGAACCCGGTGACGAGTGTACACATTCACAAGTTCCCACTCGCAGTTGTACCCAATATAAACAACCCAATCTCTATTTGCACCTGCCCAAGCCTTGCCCTCAAGCGATGCCATCTTAACATCATACATATCATTATCAAGCGGCATCAACTTACACAAGGCGAGGCTTCGCTCGTCCCCGCGCCAGTCAGCAGGGTCACGGCAAAGAAGATAGGGGAGATCAAACTGCTCCTGAACCCTTGGGTTCCTTGTAATGATGTTATCAGTTGAGTCGAGAATGGTCTTGAACAAACCTGCCATGCTAGCCGAGGTGATGACGTTGCACCGATCAATGAGTTCCTCCACCGCGTCATCATTCAGATTGGGGCAAAAATAACGGGGTCGTTTCTGGCTTGTTCCCTCCATGGAGAAGACGATCAAACAATGGCAGAAGGAAGGGTGAAGGCAAATGGAGGAGGGAGGAAGAGCTAGCGTGCAACAGCAGTTCCAAATCGATAGGGAAAGGCGAAGAGTCGGTGGACGGTTGCCACGGTACACGAAGAGGCGCCTGGGGAGCGTACGGTTGCCACAGAGGTCACACACTGACGACAAGGGGCGAGTGAACCGCATGTAATCCCATCGCACAACACACACGTCTTGTTAAGTTGAACCGTTTCTGTTCTCTTGTGTCAACGCAAACAGTTCATCCGAGTGAACCGCATGTCGTATATCCCACACACCTTGATCTGGCTGACCATTTCTTTTGTGTTGCCTAATCACAAATAGTTCATCCGAGTGAACCGTATGCTGTATATCGCACACACCTTCATCTGGCTACCCGTTTCTTTTGTGTTGCCTAATCACAAACAGTTCATCCGAGTGAACCGTATGATGTGTATCGCACACGCCTTCATCTGGCTGCCCGTTTCTTTTGTTCCTCCTCATCGCAATCAGTTAATTGAACTGAACCGTATGCCCTTCATCGCACACGCAACTAAAACCTGAACCGTGTTTGATGCATCCATCATCGCAAACGTTTTATACATTTTTGACGGTTTTCATACAACACCGTTTGCGATTATGGCATCGCACATGGTTTCTCGAAGGGTCTCTGATTGTAGTGCCGCGTTAGCTGCATCCTGCAGTAGTGTTTGGTGTTATTTTAGTACGAACTCTTGGATAGACCAATCGGAAAGAATAGCTTCGAGGTGGTTTCCTACCCTAAAAACGATTTCTTCTTATGTTCTCCGCTAGCTAGGAACTTTGGAGCGATTCTTCGTTGCACGTTGAGGGATGGTTATATGATCTAATTATATTAGCATTGTTGAGAGATTGCACTAGTGAAAGTACAGACCCTAGGCCTCATTTTCAAGCATTGCAATACCGTTTTTGTGCCCGTTTACTATTTGCTACCTTGCTGTTTTTATTTATTAAGATTCTAAATATATTTCTACCATCCATATTACACTCTTATCACCATCTCTTAGCCAAACTAGTGCACCTATACAATTTGCCATTGTATTGGGTGTGTTGGGGACACAAGAGATTTCTTGTATTTGGTTGCAGGGTTGTTTGAGAGAGACCATCTTCATCCTACGCCTCCCACGGATTGATAAACCTTAGGTCATCCACTTGAGGGAAAATTGCTACTGTCCTACAAAACTCTGTGCTTGGAGGCCCAAAACGTGTCTACAAGAATAAAGTTGCGTAGTAGACATCAACGTCCCCAAGCGTTCTGAAGGACAAGTTATTTGAGAACGTCATCAACCCCTGCCTCGCGGAGGTGCTGCGACACCCTCAAACCATCGAGGTGCATGCGAGGGTGATGCACATCCGGGATGTTCAAGGGCCACCGGGGCCATAGTTTGAGGGTGCTGCACACCCTCAAACAATCTTTACCTTTATCGTTTTTCTTAGTTCGATCCTTTTGGTTATATCTTGGTTTAGTAGAATAAAGTTTTTAGTTTGATCTAGCTTTGAGTTTTGCTTTGTGTTCCTCTATGTAATCGAGTCCGAGAGTTATATAATAAATATTAGTTTTGAGTTGAGGGCTTTACTTTTCTTGCTATGATCTTGAGAAAAAGTAATAAAGAAAAGAATAAAAGAAGTAAAAAAGAGTATATAACAATCTTATGGAGAGTGATGACTTCACATATAAGAAGTATGAGGATTGAAACTTGTTGTGGGTTGACAAACATAGTGTCGGTCATTGTTGCAATTAAAAGGAAGTAATAAAGAAATATAGGTTCACATATAAATATATTATCTTCGACATCTTTTATGATTGTGAGCACTCATTAAAATATTATATGCTAAGAAGTTGATGTTGGACAAGGAAGAAAACATAATGAGTTATGTTTGCTTATTTCTGAATAGAAGTTATATTGTCATGGATCCTCTAACATGTGACGCTTGCTTCCACCTCATACTAGCCAAAACTTCTGCACCAAGTAGAGATACTACGTGTGCATCCAAACACCCTTAACCCTGTTTTGCCATGAGAGTCCACTATACCTACCTTTGGATTGAGTAAGATCCTTCAAGTAAGTTGTCATCGATGCAAGCAATAAACTTTGCTCTTTAAATATGTATGATCTATCAGTGTGAGGAAAATAAGCTTCATATGAACTTGTGATATGGAAGAAATAAAAGCGACGGACTACATAAAAAAGTTCTTTATCACAAGAGGCAATATAAAGTGACGTTCTTTTGCATTAAGATTTCATCCATCCAACCAAAAAGCGCATGACAACCTCTGCTTCCCTCTGCGAAGGGCCTATCTTTTACTTTTTAGTATTTATCTTTATGCAAGAGTCATGGTGATCTTCACCACTTCCTTTATTTTGCCTTTTTTCTTTTGGCAAGGGTCATGTGTTGGGGAAAGATCTAGACACATATATCCACTCGGATGTAGGTGATCATGAGTTATTATTGTTGACAAAACCCCTACCTTTCTATGTGTCTGATGGAAGCTTTGATCTCATAAATACCGCGTGAGTGTTAGCAATTATGAAAGACTAAAAGATAGTTGAGTATGTGGATTTGCTAGACAAGCTTTTATATTGGCTCTTTCCGATGTTATGATAAAGGGATAATTAGATTTATGCCCCTAGTTGTGTCCCACTCGTCTGTTTTACCCCTAATTCCCAAAAGTCACTAGTTCTGTCCAAGTCACTTTGCTCCTATTATGCTTTTGCCCTTTGACCGTTTGACCATCAGTTTGAAAACTTCATAACTAATTCATACTAAATCAGAAAAATGCAAATAAGATACCAAAATGTTCAGAAAAACATCACCTATATGTCAGTGTCATTTGCATTCATGAAAAAAGTGTTGGAAAGTGCCCATCCTAGTTTTAGCTCTTATGCTGCCACCATGAATAGTAAAATCAAAAAAAGTTCAAAAAAATTAAAAAAAATTGGTGGCAAAGAATGACAAATGTTTTAAGTGCCTGCCAAGTTTCATCAGGGAATAACATTCGTGGGTGCCGCGGCAAAAAAAACAATCAGCACTCCAAAATAGATTATTTTTTTCCACGACTTCCACGAATGTCGTTCCCTAATGAAACTTGGCAAGCACTTAGAACATTTGTTGTTCTTCGCCACCATATTTTTTTTGAATTTTTTTGAATTTTTTTAGAGTTCACTATTCATGGTGGTATCAAAAGAGGTAAAACTCAGATGTGCACTTTCCAACACTATTTTCATGAATGCAAATGACACTAACATATAGGTGATGTTTTTCTAAACATTTTGGTATCTTATTTGCATTTTTCTGATTCAGTATGAATTAGTTATGAAGTTTTCAAACTGACGGTCAAACGGTCAAAGGGCAAAAGCATAAGAGGAGCAAAGTGACTTGGACAGAACCGGTGACTTTTGGGAATTAGGGGTAAAATAGACGAGTGGGACACAACTAGGGGCATAAATCTAATTATCCCTATGATAAATTGCAATTGCTTCAATGACTGAGATTATAGTTTGTTGGTTCTCAATAGAGTTGATTCATATTTTACCTTGTGAATGAATTGTCACTTTGGTGTGATAAGTTATATGACAATATATTGCTGTTCAAAAGATGATCATGATGCCTTCATGCCCGCATTTTATTTTTATCGACACCTCTATCTCTAAACATGTGGACATGATTATCGATCTCGGCTTTCGCCTGAGGACAAGCGAGGTCTAAGCTTGGGGGCGTTGATATGTCCATTTTGCATCATGCTTTTATATCAATACTTATTGCAAAAGTTTATTAGCCCTCGAAGCAAAGTACTACTACGCATGCTCCTAGTGGGGGTAGATTGGTAGGAAAAGACCATCGCTCGTCCCCGACGCCACTCATAAGGAAGACAATTAATGATACGTCCATTTTGCATCATGCTTTTATATCAATATTTATTGCATTATGGACTATTATTTCACTTTATGGTACAATACTTATGCCTTTTCTCTCTTATTTACAAGGTTTACATGAAGAGGGAGAATGTCGGCAGCTGGAATTCTGGACCGGAAAGGAGCAAATCTGAGAGACCTATTCTGCACAACTCCAAAAGTCCTGAAAAAATATGGAGAATTATTTTGTAATATATAAAAAGGATGAAGAAATACCACAGGGGGACCCACCACGTGGCCACAAGCCTGGGGGCGCACCCTACCCCCCTGGGCGCACCCCTAGGGCTTGTGGGCCCCCTGGCAGGTCTCCGATGCCCATCTTTGGCTATATGGAGGGTTTTGACCTAGAAAAAAATCTGAAGATAGCTTTCGGGACGAAGCATCAGCGTCTCGAGGCGAAACCTGGGCAGGAGCAATCTAGAGCTCCGGCAGAGCGATTTTGCCAGGGTCCCCCCCCCCCCGGAGGGGGAAATCGAGGCCATCGTCATCACCAACGATCCTCTCATCGAGGGGGGGGTCAATCTCCATCAACATCTTCACCAGCACCGTCTCCTCTCAAACCCTAGTTCATCTCTTGTATTCAATCTTTGCCTCAGAACCTCAGATTGGTACGTGTAGGTTGCTAGTAGTTTTGATTACTCTCCGTAGTTGATGCTAGTTGGTTTATTTGGTGGAAGATCAAATGTTTCAGATCCTTAATGATATTTAATACCCCTATGATCTTGAACATGAACATGCTTTGTGAGTAGTTACTTTTGTTCCTGAGGACATGGGAGAAGTCTTGTTATAAGTAATCATGTGAATTTGGTATTCGTTCGATATTTTGAAGAGATGTATGTTGTCTTTCCTCTAGTGGTGTTATGTGAACGTCAACTACATGACACTTCACCATGATTTGGGCCTAGGGGAAGGCATTGGGAAGTAATAAGTAGATGATGGTTTGCTAGAGTGACACAAGCTTAAACCCTAGTTTATGCGTTGCTTCGTAAGGGGCTGATTTGGATCCACATGTTTCATGATATGGTTAGAGTTATCTTAATTCTTCTTTTGTAGTTGCAGATGCTTGCGAGAGGGGTTAATCATAAGTGGAAGGCTTGTCCAAGTAAGGACAGCACCCAAGCACTGGTCCACCCACATATCAAATTATCAAAGTAATGAACGCGAGTCATATGAGCATGATGAAAACTAACTTGACCGTAATTCCCATGTGTCCTCGGGAGCGCTTTGCTTTATATAAGAATTTGTCCAGGCTTGTCCTTTGCTATAAAAAGGATTGGGCCACCTTGTTGCACCTTTGTTACACTTGTTACCCGTTACAAATTATCTTATCACAAAACTATTTGTAACCGATAATTTCAGTGCTTGCAGAAAATCCCTTGCTGAAAACCGCTTGTCATTTCCTTCTGCTCCTCGTTGGGTTCGACACTTTTACTTATTGAAAGGACTACGATAGATCCCCTATACTTGTGGGTCATCAGACAATAAAAAATAAACCATGCTCCAGTTTCATAGCATAACGAGAGACCATACGTGCATGCTTCGGGATTCACAAACCTTAGCACAAATATTCTTACTAAACCACAATTGCTCACTAGCATGACTCTAATATCACCATATTTATATCTCAAAACAAATGCAAGGAATCAAACTTCTCATATATTCAATGATCTTCTTGAAAGTTTTTATTATATCCCTCTTGAATACCCATCATATTAGGACTAAATTCATAACCTAAGCAAATTACCATACTATTTATAAGACTCTCAAAATAATATAAGTGAAGCATTATAGTTCATCAATTTCTTAAAAAATATAATGAACGCCGTGCTCTAAAAGATATAAGTGAAGCACTAGAGCAACTACCTAGCTTAAAAAATATAAGTGAAGCACATAGAGTATTCTAATAAATTCACGATTAATGTGTGTCCCTCTCAAAAGGTGTATACAGCAAGGATGATTGTGGCAAGCTAAAAAGCAAATAAAGCAAAGGCTCATATAATACAAGACGCTCCAAGCAAAACACATATCATGTGGTGAACAAAAATATAGCCTCAAGTAATTTACCAATGGACCGTAGACACAAGAGGGGATGCGATCCGGGGCATTCCCAAGCTTAGATGCTTGGTTGTCCTTGAATATTACCTTGGGGTTCCATGGGCATCCACAAGCTTAGGCTCTTGCCACTCCTTATTCCGTAGTCCATTGAAACTTCACCCAAAGCTTGAAAACTTCACAACACAAAACTCAATAGAAAACTCGTGAGATCCGTTAGTATAATAAAGCAAATCACCACCTTTAGGTATTGTTGCAAATTCATTCCAATTTTACATTTTCATTATATCTAATGTATTCTAACTTCACCATGGTCCATACCCCCCCCCCCCGATACAACCCATAGATTTATCAAAATAAGCGAACAACACAATGAAAACAGAATCTATAAAAAAACAGAACAGTCTGTAGTAATCTGGAATATAGCCAAACTTCTGTAACTCCAAAAATTCTGAAAAATTAGGACAACGTAGGAAATTTTTATATCAATAAAGTGTAAAAGAAATAAGAATCTTATCACGCTCCAGCAAATTTTAACAATTCTACTACTGGACGCAAAAGTTTCTGTTTTTTCACAGAATCAAATCAACTATCACCCAAATCATCCCAAAGGTCTTACTTGGCTCAAACACTAATTAAAATACTAAAACACAATCATAACAGAAGTATAATTGCATATACTCATAAAAACATAAAGGAAAAATGTTGGGTTTTCCCCCAACAAGCGCTTTTCTTTAAAGCCTTTTAGCTAGGCTTTGATAATTTTAATTATGCTCGCATGAAACAAAAGAATTGAAGCACAAAGAGAGCATCATATAGCATGTGACAAACAAATTTAAGTCTAACATTCTTCCTATGCATAGGCATTTTATAAGCAAGCAAATTATCAAGGCAAGCAAAACTAGCATATGCAAGGGAGAAGAATAAAACTTTGACAATCCCAACATTATTCCAAAACCACTCTTCCAAACCCACTTACAATATTTTTGCAAACATTATTATCAATAACATATTAATCATGAGGCTTAAATAAATTGTCAAGATCATAAGAAGCATTATCACCCCAGTCATGATCATTTCAATAAGTAGTGGACATAACAAAATCATCATCGCCAAGCTTGTAGATTTGTGTATCATTAGCACAATCGACATTTATATAATTTATAATAACATCATTGCAATCATGCTTTTGATTCAAGAAACTATCAAGTATGGGTGCAATAGCAATAATTTCATGTTCAACCTAAGGCACTATAGCAAGTTCGTCTCCATAGGCATCATTAATATTGGCATCATGGCCATAAGAATAGCAAGCATCATGTTCATCAAGGAGAGGTATTTCAATCAAATCAACGGACTCACAATTATCTATAGATTCATGCATATCATTATTTTCTTCCAAAGCAGCAGACATTTTCTCAATAAATTCTTTAACATAGGCATTATGAGCATAGTTTTCATAGCAATATTTAAGTATGTCAAAAAAATTAGATTTGTAGAGAGTAATATCATACTTTCAAATCAAAGAAGCAACTTTATAAGCACCCTTAAAAGCAACAAATTCTTCAATTTGTTCGATATCATAGTAACTATAAACACCCTTTTCATAAGAAGATACGATTTCATCATCATTAAACTCACATAGGTAGGGAAGGTGTTTTTTAGGGTTCTAAGAGCAACAAGTAAAATCACAAAGTTCACAAAGATTCCAAGCATAGCATTGCAAACAATTTATTTTGTTCCATAAGAGCCCACCTTTTTGAGAAAAATGGTGACGCACAAAATGAGCATGCTCATCTAATGATTTTCCCTCAACTAAACTAGTTGGGGTTTTAGCAGGAGAACAAATGATCGAAGGTGATCCAAGTATAAAACTTTAAGTGGATCCATAGTTATCTTTATTTTTCTTTTTTTTTCTATTTTTGAGTCATGACATGAATACAGCAAGCAAACAAAGAGGCAAATGAAAAGGCGAATGGAAAGAAGGCAAATATTTTTGTATTTTTCTGAAAACGTTTTAGAAGTTGGGGAGAGCAAAACGAGAGGCAAATGCTGAATAATGTAAATGCAAGAGATGAGAGTTTATGATGGGTACTTGGTAGGCTTGATATAGATCCTCCCCGGCAACGGTGCCAGAAATTCTTCCTACTACTTCTTGAGCTTGCGTTGGTTTTTCCCTTGAAGGCGAAAGGGTGATGCAGCAAAGTAGAGATAAGTATTTCCCTCAATTGAGAACCAAGGTATTAATCCAGTAGGAGTAACACACAAGTCACCAATGGTTGCACCTACACAAACAAACAAATACTTGCACCCAACGCGATAAAGGGGTTGTCAATCCCTTCATGGTTACTTGCAAGGATGAGATCTGATAGAGATAGATATAAAAGATAAATAAAAGTACAACATAAAGTACCGGTAAATAAATTGCAGCAAGGTATTTTTTGGGCTCTTGGTTTTATAGATCTGAAAGTAATATGATAAAAGATAGACCCTGGGGCCATAGTTTTCACTAGAGGCTTCTCTCTTGAACGAACATATACGGTGGGCAAACAAATTACTGTTGAGCAATTGATAGAAAAGTGCATAGTTATGACGATATCTAAGGCAATGATCATGAATATAGGCATCATGTCCACAACAAGTAGACCGACTCCTGCCTGCATCTACTACTATTACTCCACACATCGACCGCTATCCAGCATGCATCTAATGTATTAAGTTAACAAGAACGGAGTAACGCCTTAAGCAAGATGACATGATGTAGAGGGATAGATCCAATCAATATGAACAAACCCCAACTTTTTATCCTTAATGGCAACAATACAAATATTGTCATGTCCCTTTCTGTCACTGGGAATAAGCATCGCAAGATTGAACCCACTACAAAGCACCTCTCCCATGGCAAGAAAAACAAATCTAGTTGGCCAAACCAAATCAATAAATCGGAGAGAAATACAAAGATATCTTAATCATGCATCAAAGAGATCAGAGAAGACTCAAATAATATTCATAGATAATCTGATCATAAATCCACAATTCATCGGATCTCAACGAACGCACCGCAGAAGAAGATTACATCGAATAGATCTCCAAGAACATCGAGGAGAACATTGTATCGAAGATCAAAGAGAGAGAAGAAGCCATCTAGCTCCTAGCTATGGATTCGTAGGTCTGTGGTGCCCATTATCGGAAGGGCGGCAAGGTTGATGTAAAAGCCCTCCGTGATCGAATCCCCCTCCGGTGGAGTATCGGAACAGGTCTCCAGATGGGATCTCAAGAGGACAGAAACTTGCGGTGGCAGAAAAGTATTTTTGCTGTGCCCTCTGGTCTACAAGGAATATTTGGGTATTTATAGATGAAGAATTAGGGTTAGAAGTGCCACGAGGGTCCACAAGCTTGCAGCCCCCCCCTAGAGCTCGCCCTGTGAGCTTGTGGCCATCCCGTGGCCCTTCTGGCCTCCACGCGAAGCTTCCAGGGTGTCTTCTGGTCCAAAAAATCGTCAAAAA
The DNA here is from genome assembly GCF_018294505.1 of Triticum aestivum. NCBI lineage: Eukaryota > Viridiplantae > Streptophyta > Magnoliopsida > Poales > Poaceae > Triticum > Triticum aestivum. The sequence continues at coordinate 356,892,766 of NC_057805.1, forward strand.
GTTTTGTTCCGTTTGGTATTGATTTTCTGTAAAGGCAAAAACAAGGAAAAAACAGCAACTGGACTTGGCACAAGGTTAAAAGGTTAGTCCCAAAAAATGATATAAAATAGCATAATAATGCATATAAACCATCCAAGACGGATAATATAATAGCATGGAACAATTAAAAATTATAGATACATTGGAGACGTATTAGGTCACCTCTGGGGAAATAGGTGCAAGATACTCTTTTCTGTTTCAATACTAGATCAATAAAAGGAGGTATGATGCCCTTTTTCTGGCACCGTTGCCGGGGAGGACTTTAGTATTCCTAGTCTTTGTGTTAAGAGTTTTTGTTAAAGTTTATTTTCAGTTTTTGTTTTTACTTCTCTAATTTTAGTTTAAGTTTTTTTTGTAAGTCTTGTTAGTTGAAAAACCAAAAAGATTACTATGGCTCGTAATCTTGGGAGTTTTGCTACTCCCAGTAACAACTTCATGCGTGAACTTATAGCACAACCTGAGGTAGCAGCCGCTGAGTATGAGATTAAACCAAACCTAGTTTCCATGGTTCAACAGGACCGATTTGGAGACTCTACTTCTGAGGATGCCGGTATGCACTTACACAATTTCACAGAATTGTGCAACATGACACGCATAAAGGATTATGATCCCGACTGATTGAAATCGCGTGTATTTCCTTTCTCTTTGAGAGGAAAAGCTAAGGAATGGATTTTTATACTACCTAAGGGCGGTATTACTTCTTGGGTTGACTGTTGTAGCAAATTTTTATCCAAGTTTTGTCCACCTGCAAAGATTAAGCAATTACGTTCTCAGATACAGGTTTCAAGCAGGAAGAACGTGAGCCACTAGCGCTTGTGTGGGATAGAATGAAGAAAGCAATAAGAAATTGTCCCAATCATGAAATGGAGAAATGGTTAATCCTCCATATGTTTTATAATGGCTTGAATCATATGTCAAAAACTATGCTTGATACAGCTGCAGGAGGAACAATCATGGGAAACCCAAAGAACATGTCAAGAAACTACTTGATGATATGCAAGAGAATCATGCCCAATGGCATGTTGAAAGCACCACCACTAAAAGGGTGAATTTCATAGAAGAAAATAACAGGGAGTTGACAGCGAAGCTTGAGGAACTTACCTCCGTGGTAAAAGGTAAAGAGGTAAACGTGAATGCCATCACTAATGAAGAAACTAGTGACGTGAATTTTATCACTCATAATAGCTATAATCCTAATTGGAAAAATAATGTATATTCTCCTAGATTTCCATATCCTAGTAATGGAGGAGCATCCAATAATTTTAATTGGGCTAATGCTATCAATAGAAATACTCTTGAAGAAACTCTTAAAATTTTCATTGCTAGTTAGACTGAGTAGAATGAAAATTTCAAGAATATCTTAAAGAATCATGATAACTTACTCGGTTAATTGACCAGTAAGCTTGTTGGGCTAACAAATGATGTGCAGGTACTCAAAGGGAGATCCAAGAATATGGAGGCACAAATAGCTAAAATAGCAGAGAGCCAAACACTAATTTTGGCTAAGTTCACAGGTAAACTGGAGCCTAACCCAGTTGAAGAAGTTAAAATGGTGAGAAGGAACGAAGAGAAGCTTGAAGTACTTGACACAAGCCATGTGCCACAGTATAATTATACCGTTGCAGATTTTGTGAAAATGATTTCCATGAAGTATCCATTACCGAAGGTAACTAATAACAAAGCATATAATGTCTTGTTGAACAAGTTGAAGCCAAGGTGCATGAACTTGATGGCGAAAGGAACAAGCTCTAAAGTAAGTTACCAGCTAAGCAAGAAGATGCTTTTGAGCCTACTATAGAAATTGAGATAGGCTTGAATAAATTCAGTGCTTTATATGATTTAGGGGCAAGTGTTTCCACTATCCCCAAATCAGTTTATGATAGTCTCAATCTCGGTCCTTATACTAATACCAAGATCATTTTGAATATGGCTAATTCTACTTTTACTCGGGCAGTAGGCATTAAGCATGGTGTTGTAGTTCAAATTAATGATTGCCCTGTCATGATTGATCTTGTCATAGTAGATATGCCTGAAGATCCAGTTGCTCCTATAATTCTCGGTAGACCTTTTCTAAGGACTATCAAGGCTATGACAAATGTGTTTGAGGGGAATATTAGATTTGATTTACCCGCTAAAGATCCTTTTGTGAGACATTTCCCCAAGAAAGATAAAATAAAGACCTACTCAGCAGAAGACATCATTGTGAATGCGAGAAGCTACGCTCTCGGTGCGTTCGCACCACCTTGATCACCACTACGGTTGAGCTAACCGACCAAAAACAAGCGCTTCGTGGGAGGAAACCCAAGCGAATAAAGTAGACAAGATTTTATTTTTATTTCAATAAAAAGAGTGATCAAGTTCTACATGAAGAAGTAAGTTTGGCAAAGTGGTTCTAATGACGGCTTTGTGATGTGCAAGTTGAAATGTGTTGAATTGATGTTTGGATGCCTGGAAATATGTCTGTATTGTTTTGGAACTAACCTCGCAGGAGAGCAAAGAAAAATAAAAGTTCACATGAGCGGTCGCATGACCTTCTGGAGGTTCTAATGCAAAACAACCAGAGGCGGCAGGAAGAAAGACAGTGTTTCAAACGGGCACAAGCGCCCGTTCGAGTGGTCATTTGACTCCTTTGCAGAAAATGAAGAAAAGTCCACATCATTCGAGGACATTACATACGAGCGCATGCGCCCGTCTGAGTGGTCGTTTGACACATTCGACCAGAAGAATTAAAGAACAGTGCAAATAACGGCGTTTCAAATGGCCGCCACCGCCCGTTTCAGCGGTCGCATGATATGAGCACAGACGCAGGCAAGTCTTCAGGAAGAACGGCAGCGGTCCATGCGGGCGCTTGCGCCCGTATGAACAGTTGATTAGTATCCTGGCGGCCCAATAAGCCCGAGGAAGAAGGTAAATCTCCCCCATCCCTCTCTTTTCTTCTTCTTCTTCCTCCAAACCTCTCTAAACCCTAGCAAAACTTCGTCCGATCTCTCTACTCGCTCGATTTCGGTTCAAATCCTTTCGTGTGATCGATCTACGGTATGTTTCTCCTCCGATGCCCAAGTTATTTTTCGTGAATCATATTCTACATGGCTAGCATTGCCATGACTAGGAGATGCATATTTTTGATTCAAATTGAGTTTCGCTTGGATTCGTTGATGTTTTTAGAGGAGTATGACGTTATGATTACCGTAGAATCAATATTGTTTAAATGTATTAGACTGAAAATTTGTTTTATAGATCTTTATACAGAGGTCTTCTCGCGTATGTGGTGCTTCGAGTTCATCCACCGCACCGCCACAATAAGATTTTACCCAGGGGATCGTCTTCACTGACCATGAAGCAACAAGAAAGTTTAGGCAACTAACCTCAAGGAAGATCAAAGCAACCAAGTGGGCTTGTGTGACAACACTCGCCAAGCTAGGTATTACTAATGATTTCAATTTTCTTTGTCATAATGCCGGGTTGCACCATTTGTTTATCAGGGATGTGAGACATATGAACGCATGACACTTGAGTTTCTTATTACTCTCTCGCATAATGTTGGTTTGATGCCCAATGCATATGAGGAGGAGAGGATCACTTTCCGTCTCCTGGACCAAGACTTCAACATCACTTTTCAGGAGTGGTGCAATTACTTTGGCTTCACCAAAAATAATGATGACATCCGCCATTTTTATGATTACACTAAACCGCACCCGAGGCAAACCTTTAATTTGATGACCATGCGAGGTCAAGACCTAGTTGCATTGAAAGTCCTGTTATATGTTATTTATATTTGTTGGAAATATGCCCTAGAGGCAATAATAAAATGGTTATTATTATATTTCCTTGTTCATGATAATTGTCTATTGTTCATGCTATAATTGTGTTATCCGGAAACCGTAATACATGTGTGAATACATAGACCACAACATGTCCCTAGTGAGCCTCTAGTTGACTAGCTCGTTGATCAACAGATAGTCATGGTTTCCTGACTATGGACATTGGATGTCATTGATAACGGGATCACATCATTAGGAGAATGATGTGATGGACAAGACCCAATCCTAAGCATAGCACAAGATCGTGTAGTTCGTTTGCTAGAGCTTTTCTAAATGTCAAGTATCATTTCCTTAGACCATGAGATTGTGCAACTCCCGGATACCATAGGAGTGCTTTGGGTGTGCCAAACGTCACAACGTAACTGGGTGGCTATAAAGGTGCACTACGGGAATCTCCGAAAGTGTCTGTTGGGTTGGCACCAATCGAGACTGGGATTTGTCACTCCGTATGACGGAGAGGTATCTCTGGGCCCACTCGGTAATGCATCATCATAATGAGCTCAATGTGACCAAGTGTTTGGTCACGGGATCATGCATTACGGTATGAGTAAAGTGACTTGCCGGTAACGAGATTGAACAAGGTATTGGGATACCGACGATCGAATCTCAGGCAAGTAACGTACCGATTGACAAAGGGAATTGTATACGGGATTGATTGAATCCTCGACATCGTGGTTCATCCGATAAGATCATCGTGGAAAATGTGGGAGCCAACATGGGTATCCAGATCCCGCTATTGGTTATTGACCGGAGAGTCGTCTCGGTCATGTCTGCATGTCTCCCGAACCCGTAGGGTCTACACACTTAAGGTTCGGTGACGCTAGAGTTGTAGAGATATTAGTATGCGGTTAACCGAAAGTTGTTCGGAGTCCCGGATGAGATCCCGGACGTCACGAGGAGTTCCGGAATGGTCCGGAGGTAAAGATTTATATATGGGAAGTCCTATTTTGGCCACCGGAAAATATTCGGGATTTTTCGGTATTGTACCGGGAAGGTTCTAGAAGGTTCCGAAGTGGGGCCCACCTGCATGGGGGGACCCACATGAACGTGGGTAGTGGGGGAAAGGCCCCACACCCCTGGTCAATGCGCACCAAGATCCCACCTTAGAAGGAATAAGATCATATCCCGAAGGGATAAGATCAAGATCCCTAAAAAGGGGGATAACGATCGGTGGGGAAGGGAAATGATGGGATTTCTTTCCCCCACCTTTGCCAACGCCCCAATGGACTTGGAGGGCAAGAAACCAGCCCCCTCCACCCCTATATATAGTGGGGAGGCGCATGGGAGCAGCACCCCAAGCCCTGGCGCCTCCCTCCCTCCCTTGACACCTTTTCCTCCCCGCTTGCGCTTGGCGAAGCCCTGCCGGGACCCCGCTACTTCCACCACCACACCGTCGTGCTGCTGGATCTCCATCAACTTCTCCTCTCCCCTTGCTGGATCAAGAAGGAGGAGACGTCCCCGCTCCATACGTGTGTTGAACGCGGAGGTGTCATCCGTTCGGCGCTAGGATCATCGGTGATTTGGATCACGACGAGTACGACTCCATCAACCCCGTTCTCTTGAACGCTTCCGCGCGCGATCTACAAGGGTATGTAGATGCACTCCCCTCTCTCTCGTTGCTAGATGACTCCATAGATTGATCTTGGTGATACGTAGAAAATTTTAAATTTCTGCTACGATCCGCAACAGTGGCATCATGAGCCAGGTTTATGCATAGATTCTATGCGCGAGTAGAACACAAAGTAGTTGTGGGTGACGATTTGTTCAATTTTATTACCGTTACTAGTCTTATCTTGATTCGGCGGCATTGTGGGATGAAGCGGCCCGGACCGACCTTACACGTACTCTTACGTGAGACAGGTTCCGCCGACTGACATGCACTTGATGCATAAGGTGGCTAGCGGGTGTCTGTCTCTCCCACTTTAGTCGGATCGGATTCGATGAAAAGGGTCCTTATGAAGGGTAAATAGCAATTGGCATATCACCATTGTGGCTTTTGCGTAGGTAAGAAACGTTCTTGCTAGAAACCCATAGCAGCCACGTAAAACATGCAACAACAATTAGAGGACGTCTAACTTGTTTTTGCAGGGTATGCTATGTGATGTGATATGGCCAAAAGGATGTGATGAATGATATATGTGATGTATGAGATTGATCATGTTCTTGTAATAGGAATCACGACTTGCATGTCGATGAGTATGACAACCGGCAGGAGCCATAGGAGTTGTCTTAATTTATTGTGTGACCTGCGTGTCAATGAAAACGCCATGTAATTACTTTACTTTATTAGTAGTAGAAGTAATAGTTGACGAGACAACTTCATGAAGACACGATGATGGAGATCATGATGATGGAGATCATGGTGTCATGCCGGTGACGAAGGTGATCATGCCGTGCCTCGAAGATGGAGATCAAAAGGCGCAAGATGATATTGGCCATATCATGTCACTTTATGATTTGCATGTGATGTCTGTCATGTTTACATCTTATTTGCTTAGAACGACGGTAGCATAAATAAGATGATCCCTCACTAAAATTTCAAGAAATGTGTTCCCCCTAACTGTGCACCGTTGCAAAGGTTCGTTGTTTCGAAGCACCACGTGATGATCGGGTGTGATAGATTCTAACCTTCGCATACAAAGGGTGTTGACGAGCCTAGCATGTACAGACATGGCCTCGGAACACATGCGAAACACTTAGGTTGACTTGACGAGCCTAGCATGTACAGACATGGCCTCGGAATACAAGAGATCGAAAGGTCGAACATGCGTCGTATAGTAGATGCGATCAACATGGAGATGTTCACCGTTGATGACTAGTCCGTCTCACGTGATGATCGGACATGGCCTAGTCGATTCGGATCATGTATCACTTAGATGACTAGAGGGATGTCTATCTAAGTGGGAGTTCTTTAAATAATTTGATTAATTGAACCCATTGTCATGAACATAGTCTAAATTGTCTTTGCAAATTAAGTTGTTGATCAATAGCTCATACTTAAGCTCCCTGTTTTAATACGTTCCTAGAGAAAGACTAAGTTGAAAGTTATTGTGAGCAATTGTGCGGACTAGGGCCGTAGTCTGAGAATTTTCCTCACTGCTACACAGAAGGCTTCTGTCCTTGATGCACTGCTCGGTGTGCTAACCCCACTAGCGTCGTCTGTGGATGTTGTGAACATCTGGCAGACACGTTCTGATGACTACTTGCTAGTTTAGTGCGCCATCCTTTACGGCTTAGAGTCGGGGCTCCAAAAGCGTTTTGAACGCCATGGAACATATGAGATATTTCAAGAGCTGAAATTGGTATTTCAGGCTCATGCCCATGTTGAGAGGTTTGAGACCTCTGACAAGATCTTTGCCTACAAGATGGAGGAGAATAGCTCAGCCAGTGAGCATGTGCTCAGAATGTCTGGGTACTTCAATCGCTTGAATCAAGTGGGAGTTAATCTTCCAGATAAGAGATTGATTGACAAAGTTCTCCAGTCGCTATCACCAAGCTACTAGAACTTCGTGATGAACTATAACATGCAGGGGATGGAGATGATCCCAGAGCAGTTCGCGGTAGGCCGCGGAAGTAGAAATGAAGAAGGAGCATCAAGTGTTGATGGTTAACAAGACCACTAGTTTCAAAGAAGAGAAAGGGCAAGTAGGGAAACTTCATGAATGGCAAGCCAGTTGCCACTCCAATGAAGAAACCCAAGAACCCAAACCCGAGACGAAGTGCTTCTATTAGGGGAACTGTCACTGGTAGCGGAACTGCCTCAAATACTTGGTAGATAAGAAGACTGGCAACTTCAACAAAAGTATATTTGATATATGTGTTATTGATGTGTACCTTACTAGTACTCCTAGTAACACATGGGTATTAGATACCAGTTCAGTTGCTAAGATTGGTAACTCGAAACAAAAGCTACGGAATAAACGGAGACTAGCTAGGGGCGAGGTGACGATGCGTGTTGGAAGTGTTTCCAAGGTTGATGTGATCACCATCGCACTCTCCCTCTACCTTCGAGATTAGTGTTGAACCTAGATAAATGTTGTGTTGCATTGGTGTCTGCGTTGAGCATGAACATAATTAGATCATGTTTATTGCAATGCGGTTATCCATTTAAGTCAGAGAATAATGGTTATTTTGTTTACATGAATAACACCTTCTATGGTCATGCACCCCATGTGAATGGTTTATTGAATCTCGATCGTGGTGATACACATGTTCATAACATTGATGCCAAAAGATGTAGAGTTGATAATGATAGTACCACTTTTGTGGCACTGCCGCTTAAGGTCATATTGGTGTAAAGCGCATGAAGAACCTCCATGCCGATGGAGTTTTGGAGTCACTTGATTTTGAATCACTTGACACATGCGAGCCATGCCTCATTGGCAAGATGACTAAAACCCCGTTTTATGGAACAATGGAACGAGCAAGTGACTTGTTGGAAATCATACATGCTGATGTGTGCGATCCGATGAGTGTTGACGCGTGCGGTGGATATCGTTATTTTCTCACCTTCACCAATGAATTGAGTAGATATGGGTATATTTACTTAATGAAGCATAAGTCTGAAATGTTTGAAAAGTCCAAGCAATTTCAGAGTGAAGTTGAGAATCATCATAACAAGAAGATCAAGTTCCTGCGATCTGATCAAGGGAAAAGTATCTGAGTTGTGAGTTTGGCAATCACTAAAGACAAGGTGGAATCGTTTCACAGTTGACGCCACCTGGAACACCATAGCGTAATGGTGTGTCCGAGCGTCGTAGTCGCACCCTATTGGTTATGGTGCGATCTATGATATCTCTTACCGATCTACCGCTATCGTTTTGGGGTTATGCATTAGAGACAGCTACATTCACTTTAAATACGGCACCATCTAAGTCCGTGGAGACGACACCGTATGAACTATGGTTTGGCAAGAAACCTAAGTTGTTGTTTCTTAAGGTTTGGGGCTACGATGCTTATGTCGATAGGCTTCGGCCAGAAAAGCTCGAACCCAAAGCGGAAAATTGTGTCTTCATAGAATACCCAAACAAGACGATTGGGTATACCTTCTATCTCATATCTGAGGGCAAATTGTTTGTCGCTATGAACAGGTCCTTTGTCGAGAAAGAGTTTCTCTCGAAAGAATTGAGTGGGAGGAAGATAGAACTTGATGAGGTTGTTGAACCTTCACTTCAATCAGAGAGTAGCGCAGCACAGAAAGATGTTTCTGTGGCACTTGCCTCAGTTGAAGAGAAAGCTAATGATGATGATCATGGAGCTTCAGATCAAGTTACTATCAAACCTCGTAGGTCGACAAGGGTGTATACAACTTCTGAGTGGTCACCCTGTCTTCAAGGTCATGTTGTTGGACAATGATGAACCTATGAGCTATGGAGAAGTGATGGTGGGCCCAGATTCCAACAAATGGCTAGGAGCCATGAAATCCGAGATAGGATCCATGTATGAGAACAAAGTATGGACTTTGGTGGACTTGCCCAATGATCGGCAAGCCATTAAGAATAAATGGATCTTTAAGAAGAAGACAGACGTTGATGGTAATGTCACCATTTATGAAGCTCGACTTGTCTCAAAGAAGTTTCCGACAAGTTCAAGGAGTTGACTGTGATGAGACTCTCTCAATCATAGCGATGCTAAAGTCTGTTAGAATTATGTTAGCAGTTGCTGAATTTTCATTTACGAAATCTGGCAGATGGATGTCAAAACAAAAAGTTTCCTTGACGGTTTCCGTGAGGAAAGGTTGTATGTGATACAACCAGGCTGTATGTGATACAACCAGAAAGTTTTTGTCGATCCTAAGGATGCTAAAAGGTATGCAAGCTCCAGCTATCCCTCTATGGACTGGAGCAAGCATCTCGGAGTTGGAACATACGCTTTGATGAGCTGATCAAAGTTTTTGGGTTTATACAACGTTTGCAAGAAACTTGTATTTACAAGAAAGTGAGTGGGAGCACTACAACATTTCTGATAAGTATATGTGGATGACATATTGTTGATCGGAAATGATGTAGAATTTCTGGAAAACAAAAGGGTTGTTTGAATGGAGTTTTTCAAAGGAAGACCTTGGTAAAACTGCTTACATATTGGGTATCAAGATCTATAGAGATAGATCAAGACGCCTGATAAGACTTTCACAGAACACATACCTACATGATCTTGAAGGAGTTCAAGATGGATCAGTCAAAGAAGGAGTTCTTGCCTGAGTTGTAAGGTGTGAAGTTAAGACTTAAAGCTCGACCATGGCAGAAGAAAGAGAAAGGACGAAGGTCGTCCCCTATGCCTTAGCCATAGGCTCTATACGATATGCCATGCTTTGTACCGCGATGTTCCTTGCCACGTGTCTGGCAAGGGGGTATAAGAATGATCCAGGAGTGGATCATTGGACAGCGGTCAAAAATTGTCCTTGGGAATAAGGAAATGTTTTCTCGATTGTGGAGGTGATGAAGAATTCGGCGTAAAGGGTTACGTCGATCCAAGCTTTAACACCAAGCCGGATGACTCTGAGTAGCAAACCGGATACGTATAATGGAGCAACCATTTGGAATAGCTCCAAGTGGAGCATAGTAGCAACATCTACAATATGAAATAGAGATTTGCGAAGTACACACGGATCTGAATGTTGCAGACCCGTTGACTAAAACCTCTCTCACAAGCAGAACATGATCAAACCCTAGAACTCATTGAGTCTTAATCACATGATGATGTGAACTAGATTATTGACTCTAGTAAACTCTTTGAGTGTAGTCACATGGCGATGTGGACTATGAGTGTTAATCACATGGCGATGTGAACTAGATTATTGACTCTAGTGCAAGTGGGAGACTGTTGGAAATATGCCCTAGAGGCAATAATAAAATGGTTATTATTATATTTCCTTGTTCATGATAATTGTCTATTGTTCATGCTATAATTGTGTTATCCGGAAACCGTAATACATGTGTGAATACATAGACCAAAACATGTCCCTAGTGAGCCTCTAGTTGACTAGCTCATTGATCAACAGATAGTCATGGTTTCCTGACTATGGACATTGGATGTCATTGATAACGGGATCACATCATTAGGAGAATGATGTGATGGACAAGACCCAATCCTAAGCATAGCACAAGATCGTGTAGTTCGTTTGCTAGAGCTTTTCAAAATGTCAAGTATCATTTCCTTAGGCCATGAGATTGTGCAACTCCCGGATACCATAGGAGTGCTTTGGGTGTGCCAAACGTCACAACGTAACTGGGTGGCTATAAAGGTGCACTATGGGTATCTCCGAAAGTGTCTGTTGGGTTGGCACGAATCGAGACTGGGATTTGTCACTCCGTATGACGGAGAGGTATCTCTGGGCCCACTCGGTAATGCATCATCATAATGAGCTCAATGTGACCAAGTGTTTGGTCACGGGATCATGCATTACGGTACGAGTAAAGTGACTTGCCGGTAACGAGATTGAACAAGGTATTGGGATACCGACGATCGAATCTCAGGCAAGTAACGTACCGATTGACAAAGGGAATTGTATACTGGATTGATTGAATCCTCGACATCGTGGTTCATCCGATAAGATCATCGTGGAACATGTGGGAGCCAACATGGGTATCCAGATCCCGCTGTTGGTTATTGACCGGAGAGTCGTCTCGGTCATGTCTGCATGTCTCCCGAACCCGTAGGGTCTACACACTTAAGGTTCGGTGACGCTAGAGTTGTAGAGATATTAGTATGTGGTTAAAAAAAAGTTGTTCGGAGTCCCAGATGAGATCCCGGACATCACGAGGAGTTCCGGAATGGTCCGGAGGTAAAGATTTATATATGGGAAGTCCTATTGTGGCCACTGGAAAATGTTCGGGATTTTTCGGTATTGTACCGGGAAGGTTCTAGAAGGTTCCGAAGTGGGGCCCACCTGCATGGGGGGACCCACATGAACGTGGGTAGTGGGGGCAAGGCCCCACACCCTTGGTCAATGCGCACCAAGATCCCACCTTAGAAGGAATAAGATCATATCCCGAAGGGATAAGATCAAGATCCCTAAAAAAGGGGGATAACAATCGGTGGGGAAGGGAAATGATGGGATTTCTTTCCCCCACCTTTGCCAACGCCCCAATGGACTTGGAGGGCAAGAAACCAGCCCCCTCCACCCCTATATATAGTGGGGAGGCGCATGGGAGCAGCACCCCAAGCCCTGGCGCCTCCCTCCCTCCCGTGACACCTCTTCCTCCCCGCTTGCGCTTGGCGAAGCCCTGCCGGGATCCCGCTACTTCCACCACCACGCCATCGTGCTGCTGGATCTCCATCAACTTCTCCTCCCCCCTTGCTGGATCAAGAAGGAGGAGACGTCCCCGCTCCGTACGTGTGTTGAACGCGGAGGTGCCGTCCGTTCGGCGCTAGGATCATCGGTGATTTGGATCACGACGAGTACGGCTCCATCAACCCCGTTCTCTTGAACGCTTCCGCGCGCGATCTACAAGGGTATGTAGATGCACTGCCCTCTCTCTCGTTGCTAGATGACTCCATAGATTGATCTTGGTGATACGTAGAAAATTTTAAATTTCTGCTACGATCCCCAACAATATTATGTTATTACTAACTCGTTGTCGGCACGTGGAGAAGTTTCTAAGGTGACTGAGGAGAACATGCTAGTTCTCGGGAAAGCAGCAAACCTTGACGTCGGTTATTTGCCCAACTTAGGGGCAATACTTTTGCTACACCTTGCGCATCAAGCCAATCATGCACAAGGAGATATCGTCTGTGGAGGAGTGATCACCATGTTGGCCAACTCCCTTGGTCTCAACTCTCATCACATTAGCCCCATTGTTGGTTACATCCTTGTTAATATTCGTGTTCTTACTAGCGCTGGAATGATTGCCCTTGTTGCCTACTCCTATGCCTAACCGTTTCTCCATCGAGCATGGAAAATTGCATTATTTTGCACAGGAAGGAGAGGCAACTTTTGACCAAGAAGGCCCAGAACCAAAACAAGTAGATGAAGAAGAACTCGCCGCCGACGAAGAAGAGGAGAAGCCCCAAGAGCAAACACAACAAAGAGACTACACCACCTACGTGGGCAGCCTCCAGGATTCTATAGATGATATGAGCAACCTCGCCGCATCTCTTCGAGGCATGTCTGTCCACATGAACATGAACTTCTCCAACTGCAGCCAAGCTCCTGACCAACCGCCGCAATGATCTCGCCGGTTTGGGCTTGCAAAAGCCTAAGCTTGGAGGAGGTTATCACCATTTCTACATCAAGATGTGGCGGTATTTGAATAATTTGTAATGAGGTCGTACTTAACCTCGAGGAGCTTCAAAACACTCGTGTTGGTTTGTTCCAACACTTTGCTTTTATTTGATTTTTATTTTTATTTTGCTTTTGCAATTTTACGCTTGCAAGTTAGTTTTCAAAAACCCAAAAACCAAAAATATAGAATAAGCTTTGCTTTGCTCTTGTTCTTTATCTTGCCCTTTGGGGTTCGTTTGCATTTTGTTTTGAGATGAGTTGATCAACGCCGGACAACGAGTAATGCAAGATTAAGGAAGAGAAGTGTGTAAATTCGCAATCGTGAAGGTATGTCCTACGACCCCCATCTTCTGCACTTGAAATACTTAGAGTAGACGTAGTAGTATTATGTGTGATATGTGCAGATGGGAGTAAGTCTTGATAGTTAAGACAAATGTTTTGTTCTAGTAGCTGAAATAACTTTGTAGCCTTTGTTATGTTTATTTTAGACAACCAAGACTTGTCGCGGGACTATTTTTAAATGAAAAATATATTAACCAAGAATAACTATGCACAAGGGAAAGTCTTTCAAGACTTGGGAGTTGAGAAAAATGTAGTGGAAGTGATGTTTGAATTGCTCAACCCCATGTTGTCAATTTTAATAGACTTGATAGCACTTGTGGATAGAATTTTCTAGAGGAACTTAGTTGAAGGGTGAACAAGATTATGCCAAAAATCTGTGTTGTATCTCTGCATGGTGCTTCAGCTCCTTGCTAGTGTCATGGCCTGCTACTCTATGCACGTGTACGTGTCTAAATGTGGCTTCGTCACCTTTCTTGATGTTGTGCTGAGGGGTCTGCTGGCTAATGAACGATCCACCAAGAGCGATAGCTTGGATTTCAGCTATGAGTTTGTTACCGTACGTAGTGGCGACACTACAAATGCATATTATTCGGCTTTCTCTTGAAATGGTGTGTATGTGGTAAATAAAGGGGACTGATCAAAAGAGCTCAAAAGAGACATATATCAAAGGTCCATAGTTCCCAACATTAAGCCACATCGAAAACATATGCATGATCACTTAGTTGGCATAATCCTTTTACATGACAATCAAAGTTCTAGCAAACAATGATTGAAATAAAGTGCTTGAGAGCCTTGAGGAGGAAATGATTGTGGGTGTGCTTAAGAGCATTAGAGCATCATATTTTACTACATGCTTTCAGTCCCTAACCTATGTTTTATTGGCTCTATCTAAAGAAAACGTTTCCGTGCATTCCCGGCAAGCAAGTGTTGTCTAGAATAAATAGAATAGAGTGTTGCTCAGTTGTTTTATCTAGTAGACCAAGAACTTTGTGTTGATTATCTTTGCTTCACTAACACTTGTACTATAAACATGCCACTGCTACAGCTATGCTAAGTTTTTAGGTCAAGAAGCGGAGGGCTATCTAGGCATACCGATCGTAAGTGAACCAAAACATTCTCTTTATTTCGGTTTAAACAACTAAGTTCCTTATCATTTGGATCTCTCTTTATGTTGCATGAGGACGGTCAATTTTAAGCTTGGGGGAGTTGATGATTGATATTTACACTCATTTCACCATTGTTTAAACCGAGATATTTCAATTAAAAAGAGATATTCGCTATGATATTGGTACTAATGACTAATGAATGCAAAGGATTCCACAACTCCTCTCTTTGATGTGTTTCCATGGGAAATGGGCTAAAAGGGACAAAATCACGTGTGGAAATGGAATGGAAGTAGAATGGAGGAAGAAGGAATCAACAGGAAGCGTCTGCGCGAAGACAGCACAAAAGACGGCATTCCATACAGGCACGACCACCTGTATGAGCGCCCATTTGGCGTGGATTTCGAGGCAGACCGTCCACCTGAACAACTTTCGTTAAAGGGACCTTGTCGAAATGTCAACAAAGAGACGAGCACAGAAGCCAGAACCTCTTCATCACCATCCTCATCCACAAACCCTAGTTGCGCCACCTCCATTGCCATAGCCATCTCTACCACCACCATAGTGCTCTTCCATCTCATTCATACTTCTAATCGTGCATCACACAAGGCATCCATTGTAAAAACATATTGCAATCAATCAATCTCAAGATGTGTTCTTTAATGTTTTCTTCCCGCAGTCTGATCTCCATGTGTGAGTAGTTCTGTAAGGTATGGGTTGAGGCATAAGCCTTGCAACCCAAGGTATTTGTTGAGGGGATCAATGGAATACTTTGACATAACTTCCCGTATGTGTGAAATAAAATTGTACTGTGAAGATGTCTCTTGTCTTGTTCGCGATCTTCATCCCTGCAGGTACCCAGGATCATGGAGACCGAGCATCGGTGAGGCTAGGAGCAAGGAGACCGTGAAATGCTATACCAAATACCGGTGATGGTAAGGTTTAGTAGGGTAACATGGATCATATCCTTGGGGATAAATGAGGTGTAGTCATTAAACACCCAAAGCTCTTGTCTAGTTTATTATCTTAATTATCGAGGCAACCCCGTGCGACGGATAGGGCCTGCGGTAGGACAAATGATTCTTGATGCAGGACTCGTGCCGGTCAAGATGTTATTTGGGCACATCCCCCACGTCGATCTGTAACAAGCACATCTCGATGGGTGACTTCCAGCGCACAAATTAATATCTTGTTTGATCCCAGCGCAAATACAAGGTTGTAAGATATGACCTCATACCCGTACCTCTATTTATTAAGTATTTGAATCACTAATTGCTTGCTGATCCGGTCAAAAGCTGGATTTGACACTTTGAAAAAAGCTTGCTAGAGACCATTGCTTCAACGGAATCTTCCTCTCGTGGGTTCGATAACCCAAGGTCACCTCTGGGGGAATAGGTGCGGAATACTTTTTTTTGTTCCAATGTCGGATCAATAAAAGGAGGTATCAATGGGTCCTTACGAGACCAGAGTGGATCCATGGCAAGGGACATGATATCGTCCTCATCAGACAGTGAATCATCCAAGGACATGATGGTCAGTCAAGAATCCCGACCGGAGGACTCAGGGCTTACCTGATGAGGTAATCACCAATATCCTCTTCAAATAAGATCAACAAGACAGTTTAGGAGCAGGTGCCACAATTCAATCTTTCCAAGCCAAAGTACCCAACAAGCATATTCATGAGGCTAGATGCCAAAGGGTAGCCATAAAATACCTTGCCAACGGTGACAGGAAGTATGACATATTTCCATCTTGAAAATTCATCAACAAGTTGAATGATCAAAAGCTAAAGCAGGACCTCACCTACTAAAGGATATACATTGAATCATAAGGAAGAGGATCGCTCAGGAAAGAATTCGGATTCATGAAGTGTGGAATCTAGGTCCACCTCCTGAGAACTAGTATGCAGAAAGGGAGGCATGGGACGAACCTACTAGGCGCACATATAGCTGAGTCATCACACATCTTAGACAACATGCCATGGAGTAAGAAGGTCAATATTCTCAAGACAGGAAGATGTCAGGAGAAATATGGATTATTATAACGCCCGAGTATCATGGCCAAAGATAGTCAAATGGTGAGACCCAATCTACATCAAAGGACGAGAACAAACCTTCCATCATGCTAGGAGTGGATACACACCCATCCAAGTCAGAACAACAATCTGTTGTCCTATAGGTACCACAATGATCATGGGTGGTCGCACCATCGTGAAGGTGTTCAAACCTTTGGACCAACATCTCGAAACCCCATGACAGGAAGAGTGTGTCCACAAGGATGGCACAATCAAGATGAAACACGAAAACAACACTCTTGGGGCAACACTAACTTTGTTCGCAAGAACACTATAAGAAAAAACAATATGACAACAGGGAAGAGAAAAGGATTCCAAGACTACAAACCAGTTGGGACATGATGCAAATTACATAGCACTAGATTTCATGACCCCTGAGAATGTCACATGATGCAAATTACATAGCACTAGATTTCATGACCCCTGAGAATGTCACAGCTTTAGACAGGCGACAACTGTAGACGCACAAGAAAAGTCACATAGCAATTTTGAAGCCCGTTCCCTCCATAGAATACCGAACTTATGTCTTCATTAGATGTACCCTTAGTATACATGGAAATCCGTCGGGCCGGGCTGGGCCTAACAAAGCTGGAAGCAAAAAACCTAGGACCAGGCCTGGCCCAGCCCGGCCATCGGGCCTAGATTTCAGGCCCAAGCCCGACCGTCAGTGAAAAAGCCCACAAGGCCTCGGGCCACTTCCCTAAAACACATATATGGCAGGCCTAGCCCCGGCTCGTGGGTAAGACCGGGCCGGTTCGGGTCATGCTTTTTCAGTCCGGGTATCCATGGCCAGGTATAACCTCAGTAGACCTCGAAGATCACTGAGCAATGAAAGCTCGCCAGAAGGCACAGAAGGTCCCAAGGATGAACTTATTTTTCGGCCACTAAAAAGGGTAAAACACATTTCGGTTCTACGTAGCGCGCAAACGAGTTTCGAAATGGATGAAACTTGGTATGTTGCCTTCATAGGACACATGTAGGGTGTGGTAAAAATTTGAGAGCGTTACGGCAAAAACTTGACACGGTTCGTGTACAAACCGAACACTCTCCCACGAAGTGTCAGGGTTTCGAACAAAAACTGCCACTGCCACACACAAACTAAATTTTATACATCATTTTAATATCAAACTTTTTTCATGATTAATACTCCGTCCGTTCCTAAATATAAGTCTTTGTAGAGATTTCACTATGAACCACATACGGATGTATATAGATGCATTTTAAGTGTAGAATCATTCATTTTGCTCCGTATGTAGTCCACCTAGTAGAATCTCTACAAAGACTTATATTTAGGAACGGAGGAAGTACACACTATTGGAAGCCCCATGCTCAAATTTGAGACTATTCCGGGTTTACTAAATATTATTATTTTTAAGATTTTTAAGATTTAGGATATGTGTGACGGGCATCCTATAACGCCCGCCACTAAAAACTCTTTGAAATCTTTTTAAAAAAATGGCGTGAGTTGCCGAAATATTGTTGTGGCGAGCATACTTTTTGCGCGCCACTGGTGCATGACAAACCAGTGGCGGGCCCTCCGTTCTTGCCCCCCACTGTTGTTTTCATCACGCGGTCAAATTTGGAATAGTTTACGAGTGGCGGGTAGTATGTTTTGCCCGCCATTGTTGTGCCTAGGGCAATGTCAGACATTTATTGTTACCCGCCACGGCTACTTTTCCAACATAGCAGCGGTGGGTTCCTAATCATGCCAGCCACTAATTTGAGCCCACCTATAAGCATTATCCTGGTAGCGTAGTGAACCTATGGCCCCTGGGTCTATTCTCCATTACTAAAATCTTCGTTACAATTACTATTCTTTGCAGTATCATTTTACCTTTCTATCAATTATCAATATCTTGTGCAATTTAATCTCGTAACTAGCAGGACAAGAAGCTTGACAACCTTCTTGACGTGGTGGGGACAAGTTGTTTTGTGTCTTGTGTGCAGGTACCTTTGCTGGAAGAAAACCTTCTGGCTCGATAAACCTTGCTTCTCTAATCGAGAGAAATACTTATTGCTAGGTTACTTCACCTTTACGCCCAACCACTCTTACGAGAGAGCAAATGCCTCCTAAAAGGCGAATCAGTAGGCTTAACATCTACTTAGGATAATATTTTGGCATCTACCTGGGGTAATGTTTTGGAGTATAGGTATTTATGCAGCAACTCTTGTCAAACCTCATCCTTGTTAGGTAGCTTATATAGCCATTTGCTAAGTAAGCGCTCGTTTTTTTTATTTGGAGGTTTTCAATGCCCAATCCATCTTGATCCTTAGGCCTACACAAAATGTCTCATTTAGCAAGTCTGTACTTCCTTTCTGCTCCTTACATTGCCAGAAAATCTAAAGCATAAGAAGTCTAACCTTTTTAACACCCCTATTAATGGCCAAAACAGGATGCTAGATGAGGTATCTTAGGACTTATTAAACCAAGAAGTTTTGGTGACTCCAAGATGCTATTGGCAAACAATTCACAAAGCAACATTATTCAATAATTAGTGTGCTCCTTGGAGGAATTTTACTTGGCCCTTTCCTCGTCCAGTTGTTGGAATGGTGTGGCGATTGAAGGCTAATATGCCATGATTTTCCCAATCATTGGCACCTCCCTTCCTTTGTGATGGCTTACTAGCGTTAGAAGGAGGGTTCATTTGGTTGGGCAAACTTGTATATAGCTACGTACGTTCATTTCACGCTACTACTCTGTGGTGAAATCAAACATGCTTGTGCATTTTCCTCGACAACATTGATACATGTGGTTTATTATATCTCTGATGAAGATCTGCCTTCTACATGTACGTATCAATGGAGATTTCACCCATCTTTGGAGATTATTTCGTGCTCTCGTGTCATCAGGGAGAAGGGGCGGGGTTTCCATCTCTTTATCGTGTTCTAAGATTGTAGGTAGATGATTCGCTGGCAAATCATGATGTTTGGTTGATTTGGCATGTAAGTAGTATGATTTTCTCATACTAATCAAGTGATTGAAATTGTGTTTTTTCCCTATTCTTCCAGCAATACTAGACTGTGCACATGCAATACATAAACCATATATGCATATTAGTTCGGAACTCAGGGACGCAAGTAGCTACTCCCTTTGTTCACAAATTTTAGTGTGAGTCGGATGTATGTAGACACGTTTTAGTGCGTTTGTTCACTTATTTCAGTTCGTATCTAGTTTATATTAAAATCCAATACGTCTTTTTTGTGTGAGTAGATTACACGTATGTATCGAGATAAGGTATGGCTAGGCAGCAAGGGGTGAGTGAGACCAATGCCAGAAAAGGCATTCATATGGTCCAGGTACGTGGCGCCGGTAGCTTTTGCATGCCTATCTTGTCCTTTTACAAGTGTGATGGCAATAAAACAAATTTAACGACGCATCATGAGCGCGTATGCATGCACTAGCAATCAAAAGGAGAGCGGGAAAAAGACAAGGCCAAAGCCGGGTCTTTGCGAGGACCGGGCATCATCGAGTAAAGGAAGGAGCCAAAAGCGAGGCTTGAAGAGGACCATATTTGCTGTGCGCTGGCTGGCCAAGGATGATGGTCAATAGATTGCTGCTCGCTTTGCTTCGTCAGGGAATCTGTATCCATCGATCACCAACAAGGATAGGAGCAGCAGGAGCTGAAAACTCCTTTCCCTAGTACCGAGGCACTAGCTAGGGCTCTCCCTCTCTCTCTCTCTCATCCTATGCCATGCTCTCTCTCTCTCTCTGTGCTTGCAAATATAAGATTCATGGAGCATTAATGCAACTCCAAGTAATTAGACACGGTACATGCATGTAATTAGGCACGGTACATTCATGTGAATCACAGTACAACTTGCAAACAAAGCAAGCAAGTAACCTGAACTTGCAACTTTGCAAGTAGTCCTAGTGACAATGACGTTATATACGGGCTGGTGAGCTCGATAGCTTCGTCGGCATGCATGACAGCAGCCGGCAGCATGTGTGTGGCGAAGCGTGTTTCGTGCGTGTTAAGCGTATGCAAGTAGCTAAAGAAAGAGGCCACCGAACGGTGAAGCGGAGTACTACCGATAGCAAGGCGGCCGTGCGTCGTTATAGAACCTACCTTTTGGGCTACTTATCTGCCGTCAGAAATGTGGAGGCCACAGAACGGTGAAGCGGAGGAGATTCCACGGGTTCTCTTGTGCTTTCAGTCGAAAAATCGATCGTACCATATCCATGACATGACAACGACGGCCAATATGCTCGATCCATCGTTTAAAATCTATATGCTGTATGTGTGTACAGACCTTGATATGCTTTTTTTTCAAAATGGAGGCAAATGATTTGACTCGTACCACTAACTAAAAAAAAAGGTGAGGTAGTACAATCGAATAAGAAAAAAAAGATGAGAATTTTTTCAAAAAAGGAGCTTTATATTACTTAAAAGATGTAAGTATTATACCCGGTCTCTGCATAATTAAGATGCACACAGTCAAGCAAGATCCTCTCGCACAAATGAAAAATAAATAAAAAAGACAAAATACAAAGAGACATGTACAGTCCGTATAATAACGGTAAGCGCTCCCATCCTGAGAAGAATTCTAAACCAGTGATCAATCACATGTAACCAGTTGCCAAATACATTAGCAACACTACAAAGAAGATATAAGTCAGAAGCTATTTGGATGACTGACCATATAGAACGAGTCAATTCGCATTGGAAGAATAAATGTTTTATTGTCTCATTATGATGACAAATGACACATTGCGTACTTCCATGCCAATTCCTCTTAATAAGGTTATCTTTAGTAAGAATGACTCCGCGGCGAAGATACCATGCAAAGATTTTATTCTTAAGAGGTATCTTCATCTTTCAGATCTTCTTGTTATTATCAACTGGCACATCAGACTGGATTAACGCTCTATACATTGACTCAACTGAGAATTGTCCATTCCCATGGAGGTTCCATCGGAAAACGTCAGACCCATGTGACAAATGCATCATGGACAACCACTGGAGCAGGATGTTGTATAGAGCCGGATATTGTTCAACTACCGTGGCGATAGTATCACCTTTGTGGCGCATCGTCAGAATGTCACATTTGACGGAAATAATTCCATTGCCGTGGCAATAGTATCACCCTTGTGCCGCACAATATTATATAGAGCCGGATATTATTCCCGGAGTGTGGCATCTCCTAGTCACTTGTCCTCCCAAAATCTGATTTTCGAGGCATCCTTAATTTAGAAGGATCCATAGCAGAAGAAATATTTCTTCGTAGCCATTAGACCCGCCCAAAAGTGAAAATTCCCAGGCTTCCAGTATACTGACGTCTTGGAACCCACATATTTCCTTCTTAAGAGGGTTTGCCATACACCATCTTCCGTCAGTAATTTAAACAACCATTTGTCGAGGAGGGCCATATTCTTAACCTCAATGTCATGAATGCCCAACCCGCCTTGGTCTTTGAATGGCAAACCACACTCCATTTGACCAATCGATATTTCTTTCTCTTTCTTCTTGTCAAAAGAATCTTGATCGTAAATAATTCAATCTATGTAAGACTCCTTTCAGCAAAAGGATGAGAAATGGAATCACTAGGATGATAGTTGGCGTCGTCGAGGTTTGCGGAGGATTCGATCTCACATTTCATTTCTTCCATGTTGTGCATGTTGACAAGTATTGTGAGCGGCAGAGCGTGTCCATTGCCTTCCTTTGGTGGCTTGTGCGTGTCATTTTCCTTAACCACCATCCTCTAACAGAGTTCTCCATTACCCAAGGTGCCATGTACTTTGTGAAGCCCAAAACAAATAATTTGTCGTCCCCAGATGGAAATGATGTAGCGACGATTTCATGTGTGTACGTGCCATGATTCCATCGGCAGATCGTCATAGTCGCTCGTCTAGAACTGACCCCGAAACTGTCGGGATATGCATGTGTGCTGGAAAAAGATGACGACGGTCCGTCGTGCTCGACTTGCCACCATTCGACGTACCATGGCCACCGACGGCACATCACCATCGGTCGTAGCCACGTACTACCCGCTAGCAGTCACGCACACAACGCCATGACTCCACACAACACACACAGATGACAGATTGACACAACACAAGCGCGTACACGCTAGACCCCACCCTCTCCGGCCGCATGCATGCCACCATGTGGCGGTGGCAGTGCAGGGGTCGCACCACCTGCATGCGGCGACGCCTCCTAATAAATCAACAGCACCGATCCTTAAAAACGGCAGTGGCACTGCTAATGCGCTAGCCGCAGCGGGGAGGGGACCCCTTCCCGGTCGACATTCGTACTACGTCCGTGTGCGCTTCCTGACTTGCCTCTCACATCGACTGGGGCTGGACGAGCTAGGGGCGAAGATGCGCGAGCAACACGAGCGATCGCACGGGCTCTGCCGGACCAAACTAGCCGGGCAGGCAGGGCGTTGTGGGGTGGCCCTATGAGGCAGGTGAATTAGTGATCCAGCCGTGCCGCACGCTTTGCTCTCTATGCACGGCTCTGCTGGTTGGGCTGTCGCGTCGGGCCAATCGTGCGTGCATGCATGTGTCCCCGGACTAGACTCTTACGTGCTAGCGTACGTGGTGTCCAAGTTAAATGACGGACAGCTTCGTGCTTTTCTACCGTGGGCGTCAATGTAGTATAAAGAGCATCAAAAGTAAAAAAATACATCCAGATCCGTAGACCATCTAGCGACGACTACAAACACTGAAGCGAGTTGAAGGCGTGCCACCGTCATCACCCCTCCCTCATCGGAACCGGGCAAGCCTTGTTGTAGTAGACAATCGGGAGGTCGTCGTGCTAAGACCCCATAGGACCAACGCTCCAGAACGGCAACCGCCGCCAGTGAAAAGAAGCGTTGATCAGAAGGATCCGACCCGTAAACACACGTACATAGATCACGAACGAAAACCGGATCCACGTGGATCCACCGAAGACAAACGCCGACCGAATCCCATGAGATCCACCGGAGACATCTCCAGATGCTGACCCTCAAATCGCATGTAACTTTCCGGACCGCACAGTCCGGACGTGCTCTGCCATCCAACGCGGTCCTGCATATGTTCGCAAGGCGGTTCGGACACACTTTCTTCCGCAAACCGGGGTTAAACGTGGGGGGCTTTGTGGGCGTCCCGATAGCAGTCACACCTGCTCCTGACCACCCTAGCCCACCCAATATCCTCCTCTAGAGCGGCCGCTCCCCATTGACGAGCGGACGCGACCTCGCACTGGTGCTGGCATTGAAGCGGCGCGCCGGCCGATGACAACGGCCGCGACGCGTCCCCTTTGTTCGCGCATGTTCAATGTCGGAGACGCATTACTGGACGGGACGGGACAGATATCTATCACGTCCGTTCAATGCCGCGTCCGTTCGTATGCCGCCATTAAGTAGGCTGGCCGGCCAAGAAACCCACTCCGGTGCCGCACATTGACGCATCCAGACGCCTGACCTCACCGGAATCCACTATTTAAAGGCGGCCACAGCCGACTTACTCAACACCGCAACACAAGCTGCTCCACATCTTTCTCCCTTGCACCACATCCGCCATGACCGCAGGCGGCAATGCTATGTGGGAGAGCCTTTCAACGGAGATGAAGCGCGAGGTGGCCGCCCTTGCGGCCGCCTGGCAGAGCCGTTGTGCCAGGCGGATCGAGGTCGGCATGCCGCCAGCTTTCCTGAGGTCTCCGACGACGAGGATGACCCCACGATGGAGATGGGCTCCAACGAGACCGCACCGGAGCCCGCGCCTGTGCATGCCGGCTTAACCATGGAGTAGGCGCAGGCGCACTACAACGCCGCCATGGCGAAGGAGCAGCCCGCGCCTATGTCGGTGTTCCAGCAGGCGCAGGAGGAACAGCGGTACAACATGTTCCTCCTAGAGCGGCACTGGCTAACGGAGGGCTAGATCGACGGCGAGCACGCGAACAAGGAGGCTGTGGCGAACGCCAACTTCGTCGCGGAGCAGCGTGCGATCTACGAGGCCGTCCGCGCTCAAGCCTCCACGGCTGCAGGCGATCGTGGACGAGAACAACGCCAGCGACGCCTCCTACGCGCCGCCGACAAACTATCGGGCGGCCCTGTTGGACGACGACAACGCCACCATCTTCATCGTGGAACTCACGTCCACCGGCGACGGCGGGAGCCAGCGGGGCCTTGTGTCCCATGTGGGCTGGTCCATCTTCCATGTTCTACTCTTCCTCACTGGAGACAGCACCTTCACTTCACAGGTCTTACCGCCTGTGCTCATGGAGACGGCGGATGGAGGAGGTGGTCGCCAATGCGGAATAGAAATGAAGAGGACGCCGGCCGGCCGCCGCCATAGGATAGGTTTAGGGTCGGGTTTCTTTTATTTTTGTTCGAAATGTAATAAAAATCCAGCGTGTTTGCATGGATCTCTTCCGATTTATATGAAAATCCGCCGTGTTTGCATGAACTTCGTCCTGTTTGTCAAAAAGTTGTTTAAAATATATGCGGGTATTAGATGACCGGCTTCTGTATCCATGAATTGGTCTGTGTCTACGAACCAATGTGGGAGGAAATCTGTGGCTCGCCCGTTGGAGATGCCCTTAGATAGAATCTAATAATACCTGATGTCTGGTAGTACATGCACAGCACTACGGCAGCTGCACAGGCGAGGCAGAGAAAGGAAGCATATGCGCTCGTGTGGTACGCAGTAGGAGTACGTACGCACAGGACATGCAAGCATGCATGATGCGCCGGAGGGGTGGGTGGAGGGGGTGTGGCGCGGAGCATGCATACTTGGAGGGGGAGGGCGTCGAGCCTTTTTCTCCCTCGAGATCGACGACAAATGGAGGCCACATGACTCGCGACCAGGCGCTGATCGAAACGAATAATCAAGGCGGCAATAACCCTGTCGTGAATTGCAACGTATAGCCGGTACCCACTGCCCCTGGCGGCTGGCGGCCTTGCAGCGCCCAGTCGCCTTTAGTTTACGGCGTGCATGAGTCTGCATGGTCGTGCTCCTCTCATGCATGGGCGCAGGTGGGCAGTCCTGGCTGAGGTGGGGCGGATCGCGATCCGGCTATCTGCATGCCCACCGCGCGTGCAGCATCCGGGTCAGTTGCTTTGGGTATGTGGGTTACTGTATCTTTATAGTTTGGCTAGCATCGTCGTCAGCGTACTGAGCTGAGATATCATCTCATGAACCGCGATGAAAGCTGGTGCAAAGGAGGTCCTCACCACAAGGCTATCGTGGTGCCGGGGACAGGAACCAGCGGTTGGCAACACTGCGGCATCGCTAGCTAGCTGCAAGTGATTTTTTTTTTTTCGCGGTTGAGCTGCAAGTGATTGTTAAGAACGTTAAGATTGGCTCTGGTATATATGAGTACTTAGCCTTCATTTCACTCTCAAGATTGGAAAAATGTCAACGTTGTAAGATTGCAAAACCTTTTATTTTCCTGATTGGTAAGAACGTTACATCGGCTCTGGTACATACTTGCATTCATTTCACTCTCAAGATTGCAAAAATGCCAACGTTGTCAAAGGTCGCGGCGTCTACTCTACGCCTGAAGCGATCGAGCTCAATATATTCGGCTCCGTTGGCCAGAACCAAACGACTCGTCGACGAACTAGTCGTTGTTAGTTGTTACTTACAAGACAACGACGCCAAACCTGCGACTAGAGAAGTGAATGCTAGTGGACACAGATCGACACGGGGTGCTAATAAACAATGTTTCTCCCCGTACGTGTTGATTCCGAGCGATGATTCGTCGCGTATCAGCGTCATCATATCGCACTAATTCGCAGATCAGCCACGAGGTCACCACATGTAGCATAGACTATGGCATAATGCATGAGCTTTAAGCTTTTCTTAGGGGTGGGATTGAGTGCTTGCTAGCTCAATTTTCTTAATAATGCAAGCAGCAGCTTAATTCTTTTTCTTAATTTGATTGATAGGGTGGTTGTCGCCGGCAGATCGACCGGGCGCAACCAATCAATCAAGCGGCAATAATGCGATGCGATGCACAGGGAAGCATCAAGCATGCCGTTGTGGAAGGAACGCCAGAATAACTCGACGGCGCGCGCGGCATTTGGTCGTGGGCTCGAGTTGGAAAGGCGCGTGCCACTGTGGCTTATAAATAAGATGGTGGTGCTGGCATCTGCCCGAATCTGTTCGTGAAAAGGAACCGGGCAGGAACAGTGTCATGAAGTGCCACCACATGCATTTACATCGCCAGTCGCATCAGGCTCCGACTCGAGTCTAACAGCAAACCAAGCTCGCTCACTTTCTTCGCGGTCGGGCTGATCGATCTGCGCATAATTGAGGCCGGCCCGATCTCTCCCTCGCTCCCAAGTCCTACCCACCGTTGACGAAAGGAAAGGTACGTGGGAGGCACGCGCATGTGGCCCGAGTCACCGGCGTGCCCCTCCCCTTTCGGCTGCGCCGATTCGCCATGACAGTTAAGTGTGTCTGGGACACAAGCTAGTGTGCCGAGCGTGACGTCCTCCAATCGGAGTCATCGCCGCCTCTCCCCTTCGGCTCCAGGCGGCGGCCTCGGTCCGGCCAGGCACGTCGCTTGATATCATCATATCAGGTTGGGAGTTCCATCAAGAATCCAGCTACATTGCCCCGGACCCGGACAACAGCCGAAAGAAACGAGAAATCTACGGCAAATTTCATGACAACAACATGCGGGCAGATTAATCAGAACACCACCACATGGATTTCTTGAAGTTACACGTCAAGAACAATCCATGCTCCAGCTATTCTCTTGGAAAGTATCCAGAGCAGAAACTTAGCTGAACACAAAAACTAGGCTTTACTGAAGCTCTCTTCTTTCTCAGACAAGTAAAATTACCACCCTAGGAAGCCACAAATTAGTCATGTACCAGGCACCCAGTACAAGCATGACGATATACCTCCCTAAAACTCGAGGATCCTACCTTGAATCACCGACACATTGTACCAACTACAAACAAACACGGGTTAACAGCACCAACCATGGTTGCAAAACTGACCTGTCAACATGCTCACAGCCCTAAATCACGCTGCGCTGCCGGGCCTTCCTATTCCTGACAACATTGTACAGCCAAAACGCACACCTGCAGAGCAAGAATTGCAGGAGGTCTTCCACCTGGCAGACGGCCCAAAAACAAACCACTACCTAGAATGGGGAGCTAATGATCATTCACCTCATCTCTCAGGAAGATGAGATGATGTAGGAGGCAGTGATTCCTCTAGCTGAGTATCTGCTTGAACTTGAACCAGAGCCTGGGACAGGGTTTGGGACTGAGCATGCGCCTGTGCCATCGCGTCTCCCTGGGCTTGGCTCTGCTGCTTCAGAAACCTATTCATCCGTTCAAGCAACTGGATCGCTTTTCTCTTCCCCCTGTCTGTGCCGCTTTCTGCTAGCTCCTCCAGCAAGGTCACAATGCCCTGCTCCTGTGCTTCTGCAAGATGCTGTTGCTGCTGTTCGCCATTACAGAGATGCACCAGAACAGCCGCAGCATTCTCCTTGTTCCTCGAGGATCCATTCCTCATAACTCCAACTAGAATTGGTATGGCGGCGGCAGCGCTGATGGCTGCCTTTCCCTCAGGATGGCTCGAGAGAATTGCCAGTATAGCCAGGGCCTCATCAACCATTCCACTTTCAGTCTCTGTTAGAAGTTCAAGTAGTATAGGGACCAATCCAGCTCTAACAGCTTTACCCTTGTTGCCCTGATAGATACACAAGTTAAATAGTGCCGTTGCTGCATCCTTTTTACCCCGTTGACTTCCATTACCCAATAGCAGCACCAAAGCTGGAATTGCCCCAGAAGCCCCTATTGTCACCTTGTTCTCATCCACAAGTGATAGGCTAAACAGTGTGGCAGCTGAATTCTCCCGAGCCTCCATGCTGCCTCTCTTTAGCACATGTACAATTCCAGGAACAGCTCCAGAGGTAATTATTCTTGCTTTGTTCTCTTCATAAATAGAAAGATTCAGGAGAGCAGTAACCACATGTTCCTGGGTGCTAACATCGGTGGTTGGTAGAAGGCTCACAAGGATAGGAATAGCACCAGCTTCTCCTATACAAGCACGATTTTCAGCGCTACGCTTGGCAAGCTGACGAAGCATACCTGCAGCTCCACATTGATCTGCAAGGTTCTGGGATGATAGTTTCTGCAGGAGCTCAATAACTTTACTATGCTCAGAGGCGGTACATGTTGCTGGTGTATTATTAAGCTGAGCAGGGCGCTTTGGCGGCTCTACACCATTTGCTTCACACCATTGAGCTATGAGGCTACGGAGCACATAGTTTGGAGTTAGAGATTTATTTGGTAGCTTCTGCTGCGTCTTAGGACAGGTGCCGTGCCCTGCCTCCAACCATCTCTCTATGCAACCTCGCTCGTAAGTCTGAATACAAACATTTTGAAGAAATTCTTGTGAGTTGAAATATAAATGGAAGTCTACAGATTGATAGGAAACAAAAAATAAAGTTAGGCAGAGACCTGGCCAGTGGAGACAATAACTGGGTCTTTCATTAAATCCAGTGATATTGGGCAACGAAAATCATCCGGGACAACAGGAGATGTCAAGTTGTCATCTCGGGAAGGGTTTGTTGTACTTGCTGGGATGCCTATAGGATCCTGGGTCTGCACAAAATCCTTGATCTTTTTCAGCAGCATTGACATATTCTCAACAACTGCACCGGGATCCCCTCCACTAGCCATCTCATGCAAGGCCAATGATTCTTGATTGAGGTCAGATATGGTGACAAGCTGCAACTTCTCAGATAACCTTTGAATGATATCTGGATCAACATTATCATTGGTGCTTGAGTTATAGGCAGAAATTAGATCATTAAAGAGAATGTCATCCGATGTATCTGGTCGTTCTTTTGCTCTTTTGAATTGAGCATGCACCAGTTCAACCTGCACAACATTGCAAGTGTTTCAGCTGCAGATAAGCAAGAAAAGCCAAACAAAACAAATCAAAGCCAAAAATCTAAAAGGTTTCACTGACAACTCAAGAGTGAGAAAAATTACCTGTTCCCTTACTTCATCTGATATGCCAAGCTCATCAAACGAGATACCAGCTAAGGCTTGCTCAAGCCTCGAGGTAATGTCCTGGAAAGTCTGCATTATCTTCTCTCTCTCGAGAACCTGCAAATGGGGAAACCACTAATTGTTGGAAAATGGTCATGATTTAAATATGTATGGAAAGCAGTTGCAAATTTATACAGCAAAAATTAACCACAAGATCTGCTGACTAACAGTATTTTAGTGTTCATCAAGGTATACGGATCAAGAAATATTAGCCCACTCAACTACACAGCCTCGCTACTTTTTAATGAACACACCCGTGCAAACATATAGAAGTGCTTGATTGACCATCACATACCTCATCAGAACAGAGCATAGTGTCGTTATTTCTCAAAAGTAATCACGTAAAAATTATAACTAAAACTATTTTAAAGTTATCCTATGCAGTGCAATTCAGACAGCACATAGCCTTCGACCTAAAATATCACGCACTGAGACACTAGTTTTTTACCCTGTAAAACTGCATCACAAACATGACTCCAAATATATTACTAGATCTTTTTACCCCCTTAAACACTTAGTGGCTTAGCAGCTATGGCTAAAATAAATTGTCTATTAACTACGCCTTTCACCTGATCTTGAGCCCTGGCTCTCCTTACGTGGATGAAACCTTGTGGAGTATTATTCCCATTAAAGTGTGATTCAGATCCTTCTGGTGTTTCCATTTTTCCTCATATAATCAGTCCATCAAGGACTGGGCAATA
This sequence comes from Triticum aestivum, assembly GCF_018294505.1. Taxonomy (NCBI): domain Eukaryota; kingdom Viridiplantae; phylum Streptophyta; class Magnoliopsida; order Poales; family Poaceae; genus Triticum; species Triticum aestivum. The sequence goes on from NC_057805.1 coordinate 356,923,077, forward strand.
TCCCAGTGATCGGAGTGCAATGGCATCCCCATGTGACCTGGCTTTGACCCATAAGGAGCAGACTCAATCTCATTGCTTATTTCGTGGGACTAATATACCAGTGCATCTTCTTGCTTATTCTTACAAGTGTACCAACAGTTCTAGTACCCTCGGTCTCATTATTTGTATAATAGTCCATCAGTTGCACCATCAATATGGAGCTCCAGATACTACCTATCTATACCCTCCGAAACACCTATCACAGTAGTGCAGCTGCCCGATGCAGCTGATGATAATTTGCAACAATCATGATCCGCCAAATGCGATTATGACAGACGATTCACACTAAATTCACCACTTCCCCGGACCACAGACGTAAGCTAAGTATATATACTATCCTCAGTGGTGAACAACTTTGAGTTATCAGGTATTCCTTGTATCGAGCAACTAGCAATAGTACTCCATCCTTATCACCGCCATGTCCACATCCATCCATGCCTAACATGTAACATTGCAGGGCACATTTGAAGTTCGCAGGAAAAGTTTTTTTTACTTTTTGAAATCAGTATCACCAATAAATTGGCACAGAATCTCAGTGCAAAATGATCAATCCATGCCGCAAAGTCATGTCCCACCCTCGCCCCCGGGAAAAAGAAGGTTTGTAGATATTAAACTTCCATAACTAACTAATCGACAAAATCATCATAAATGAATGTTACAACATGCTGATCAAAGTCTCTAGATATCTGAGTCGTCCAGCTCCAGTGCATAAATATTGTTTAAATAAACAAGACCAGGGCTGAGCAACAGAGAAACCATAGAAATAGACTAATAGTCCTGGGCCCTGGCCCAAGATGCAGCAAAAGGAAGAAGACTTAGGCCCCGTTCTGGTCTTCTCCACGATCCAACTTCTGGAAATAGCCAGCAGAAGCCAGCCGAACGACCCAGCTTCAAGAAGCCCGCTCCTGGAGAAAGAGCAGCCCGCAATGCAAATTTCTGAAGCAGCGGAAGCGTAGCTTCATAAAAACCAGAAGTGGAAGTTGCTCTAAATTACATAGGAATGCCCTCCCGAAGTGAATCCTCAAACCGTTTTTCTCTGATCGAACAGTTTTCCTCTCGTTACGAGCCATCAAACTGGGCCTCAAGCTCCCTTCGTGGGCTGCTGGCCCATGCTGAGGGAGAGTTGGGAAAATCTGGAGCTGCTCAGAGCTGCTGAACACATCCTGCTCCCGTAGGAAGCTGGCGGCGGCTAGCTTCTCGGGAAGCTGGCTATTCAATGAAGCCGGAGAAGATCAGAACGGGGCCTTATACTACGGCTGAGAATCTCAGCCAGTGTCCTGGCCACATTGGAGGTTTCCTTCCAGTGAGTTGCTATGGACAAAACAAATTAAGTACCCACAGGTTGAGCCACAAAAACTGATGATGCTAAACTTATCCTACGTGATACCCTCGTTGTTTCCTATTACATAACTATCTTATATAAATTGGACTTTCCTATTACGTAACTATATCATATATAAATTGGAGTTGGTGGTGGTGGCGGCGAGTACACCCTCCCCACTTCATCCCAATCTTCCTGATCCATCCAGAACCTACTCGATCCCTTCTGGTCCAACAAGCCACCCGCCTCACTCATGTCTTGCATGGGAAAGTATTTTAAAAGTACATGACAGTACGTAATTTTTTTCCACGACAAGAACCAGCCAGTCAATCCGACAACCAATTTTTTTCCTGCAGCCGCTCCTCCCCGATACGCATTCTCCAACCACCCCTCCTCCCCAGTCTCTGTGCTTCGTCCACTTTTTGGTACCGTAGCGACACATGGGCATTATGCTAGTTACATATAAGTGGCACTTGCTGGTAATTTTATCACAACTTTGGTAGCGAACAGGACCACCATCTCAGCCATTTGCAACAGATCTAATGGCTGGTATCAGGAGGGGGTATGAGGTGAACAGACCACCACCAACAACTGACATATAGATACAACTAAAGACTAGCATTGAGAGCAATTGCTTTCAACTGCACCCAAAAACACACACAGCTGAACAAGTCCTATCAGCTTTCCAGCTGCAAATATGCATTTTGTGAGCAATGCTAGTGTGACCCCAGGTATGGTGATTAAATAGCAATGGTGGTGAACAGAATAACTAGTTCTTTTGGAGTAAAGTCACAGCTATCTTTTACTCTTGCACAATCCTGCGGTTACACGGGTGACTAGTCTCTCAAACTTCCGTATTTAGAACTACAATATTGGTCACACCAAAATTAGAAGGTATAGAATTCAGTAATTATACTTGGTTTTTCCTAGGCTCACCCATGGTGTGTATACAAAACCAATAATAACCTACGGTATTAGCAGACTTATTCAACACCACTAAACAATGTTAAGTTGTCAACTACTCTGGCCCGGCATTGATTTGACACCCGGGAATTCAAAACCTGGTCCAACCTCAGCAATTTTTGATAAGTTTTTACACAAGCAAAAAAAGGCAACAAGTTACAAAGTGATTAGCGAGAAATTCCAATTCTGCAGCACAGCACGGTAAAATAGAATCTAATTCGTCAGGCGAAATTTTCTTGAACTCCACAGATACAACCTTATCTAGCGCAAGAGGTGCAAGAATATGGGCAATTTCGGATGCACCGTATAAACAAGACAAGAAAACAATGAGCTATAGTCGAGAAATCCCACCAGGAAGATCTTGCTACCGTTGCTGCCGAGGCGGAGCAGCTCCCGGGCGCCGGCGAGCGCGTCCCTGAGCTGCCTGAGCGCGGCCACCGACGCCTCCGGCAACGGGCGTGGCCCCTCCTTGACCTCCTCCATCATGGGCGCGAGCAGCCGGATCCGCCGCGACAGGTTGCAGAACTGCCTCCGGTAGGCGTTCCTGAAGTCGGAGATCACCGCGATCTCGTCCACCAGCTCCGCAACCCTCTCCACCAAATCGCCCACCTCCTCCTTCCCCCCCTCCGGCGACTCCGAGCCCGAGGGCGTCGGCGGAGTGGCCGCCTCGGCCGCAGTGGCGGCGGCAGCAGCAGCGGCAGCGGGGGCGGCCTTGGAGCTGGCCTCCTCGCTCGTGTTGGGCTTCGCCTCCTCGTCCATGGCGGCTGCGCCACCTGCAGCGTCGTGCGGGCGCAGCGGCGGTGAAACTGGCGATGTGCAGAGGAAGGGGATTTGGGGTGGTGGCCTCCTAGAGCTCCGCTCCGCTCTGCCCTGTGAGCCGCCGGTCCCAGCTGTCAGTCTAACCCCACGCGCAGATATAGGTACCGCAGGAGCCGCCGGCATCGGCGCGGCTCGGCTACGAGTCGCGCCTGGCTGGTGCACCCAAGGCCGTGCGTTCAGGAGCAGCTGCGACCCGGCTCGGTTGAGCGCGTCGATGGGCGGCCGGCGTATGGGGCGGGTTCAGGAACAGCTGCGACCCGGCGGCGGAGGCTCCAATCCAAACGGTTTCTTGTTTATTATCGCCGCGTCGATATCTGGCTGCTTAGCTAAGACAATGCTGGACTTCGTGTTGCTTAAAGCAGTTTCTAACCAGAGGCGGCTGAGCTGTGGGGCCAAGGGGTTTGGGTGCTGCGTGGGAACGATGGAGACACGCGGTGCCGTGGCGGGCGTCCGAAACGGCAAATTTGACAATTTTGACCTCGGGACGAAATCATTTCACACAATGAACTGGGTGCGAAACTATTTCACTCCCCTGACCCTTTTGTGTAACGCCCGCCACGCCGGCGCCACACCCTACTGTGCAGCGCGTAGCGCGGCGGCGTTGCACTCCTGTCCACCGTGGCAGCCCCTGGACCCGCACCCAGCAGTGCAGCGCCTCCGAACTAGGCGCCACACATGTAAAGTGCAGCGCCTAGCGCGTAGGCGCTGCACTGTGACTTATCCAGCCACTTGGCTGGCCCCCCTCCCCACCCCCCACACACTACACACTCTCCCACTCTCTCCCCGAGCTTTGCCCCCTCTCCCACTCTCTCCCCCTCTCAAATCCTCTCCCAAATCTTGCCTAGCCTAGGGGCGCCACACTGTACAGTGCAACGCCTAGCAGCTAGGCGCTGCACTGTAGAGTGTGGCGCCTCCCAGCTAGGCGCCGCACAAGTCTGTAGCTATCCAGAGAGCAACAGAAGGTAGGCATCCAGTTTGGGCCCAAAATTTCGCTAAATGTTTGTGCAGCGCCTAGCCTGGGGCGCCACACTGTACAGTGCAACGCCTAGCAGCTAGGCGCTGCACTGTAGAGTGTGGCACCTCCCAGCTAGGCGCCGCACAAACACTTAGTGTTTTTTTTGTCATTCAGACTGGGTCATTTTCAGCCACAGTTCAACATTTCGTATAATAAACAGTAAGGTTCAAAAAATGTTCAACAAAGACATCATTTCTTAGAAAGGACCATCACAATAAGTTCAAGTTTAACATAGAACTACCACCACTCCAAGTTCAACGACATAACAAAATCCACATTACTAAGAGTTACCACCACTCTAAGTTCAACATTATAAATAAAGGACGATGACTAGTGCTTTCCGCGCTTGTTGGCTCCTTCCCCCCTCTTGACGCTTATCTTCTTCACCTTCCTAGGAAGAGGAACCCGCTCCGGCTCCGGCTCCGGCTCCGGTTCCTCCACGTCATCTACATCGTCATCCAAATAGTCATCCAAAGCCGCCATCTGCGAGGTGTCGACCGTCCTTTTGCCTCTTTGGCCTCTTTGGGTGAAGTCTTTAGGTGTATACTTGTTGATTCCCTTCCTAGGATTCAACTCGTATGCAGACCGAGCCTGGTACGTCCCCACGGTCATATCATCAGCAACTTATGCATCAACAGAAGATATGGAAAGACCGTGTGTGAGGATATAGTTAGCAATGCATCAACAAATGGATATATATCGTCATGCCATACCTATTGGGTGACCATACCCACATCCTCATCCTCCAAAGGTTCACCATGGCCCTGCCCCGAAGCGGGATCTGATGGTGTCGCCGACCTAGACCGTTCTGGTGATACGTACTCGGGGTCACGACAACCGAAAAGGTTTGATAGCCACCTTAACTTTTGGCCCTAGCGCTGCAACATGTACAAGTGAATGAGACATGGAACGTAGCAACATATGTTAAGTGCTAGTTTGAAGGAGATGTGAACCTTAATGAATGCTCGAAGTGCACCTTCCCCATCGCTTTTGCCAGCCGGGGTTGTTTCCAGAATAGTCTCGGTCTCATCAGCTGCTTTCTTGATCTGGGCACGCTAGGAACAGAAACGGTATCAAAGTGTTAGGCAAGCGAATATCTGAATAGTGCGAATGGAAAAGCAAAAAGGGCAAACCACAGAGTTCATCATTGGAGCTGAAGGGATCACTGAGTTGCCTTTCCTGACTAATGCGTTGTACTGGTGCTGGGCTACCTCATCAAAAATGATGGGTTCTTCCAGAATCTCCTCAGCATGCGCTGGCTTGCATACCTCCACGCGGGTACTTGCAAGAAACCACGTGAGATAGTTGTTGAACGCGATCGGGCAGTGCTCACGAAGCTGGGCTCGTTTTCCAGCCCTTGCTTGCTCCACACTAAGCGCGAACTGTACGACATACTTCTTGTGATGGTTGGCCCAATCCTTGATCTTCCGCTGCTTTTTCCTATCCAACCTGCAAGTTAGAAACAGAATATTAGCATCATCGAAACCGTCGAGAAGCTGCTAAGTGCTCAAGGTTAATTATATCTTACGCGTGTAGCAACTTGTCCGCGTCCTCCCACTCCGGCGGGTGTGGCTGGAACAAACCAAACTGGCGGAACACCCGATGTGGCAGGTGAATCTCAACCGCCCAGTTGCATATCAGTGGGCACCGCATATGTCAGAGATCCCTATCCCTAGTGCACATCGGATTCAGCCTGAACTCCATAGGGTTACCAAAACTCTCTCCTTTTCCATACGACTCCCATTCCACCTGCAAAATGGGATAGAATGCAAAATTGATATCGAGTTACGATACAAGCATGATAATCACTTATGCAATGTCGGTTCACCTGCTCAGGCGTGATCGCGTCCAGCTCGCTCTTGTACAACTTGTACATGACCGAGGGATCATCCGTCGTCTCATTTAACACATCCCACTTGTGAGCCCAAGTGGGGAGCCGTAGTGGGTCGTCTTTGTCGTCCCAATCCTCGTACTTCACGGTCTTCGGTCGTCCAACCGGCAAACGCTCCCAGCTCCATATGGAAAGTGCGAGCAGACAACCACCAATACCTCCAGTGTGCCTACAAGAGGCTTCATCCAACTGCACATAAAAGAGAACATGGTCAAATTTGCCGCAAGAGCGCATTGATAATGTATCAATGAAGCGAAAAGGAAACAACTTCATACCTGTCGATACAAGTAAGCCAGTGTCGCCGAACCCCAACTCCATTTGCTATCGAAGACGGTCAACGCCTTGAGCCACATCCATGGAGCATTCTTTCCTGTGCCATCAGCAAACATAGTTCTGGATATCACGTACTACATGTAGACACGAGCATATGTCTTCACCGTGTCCTCATTAGCATCCTCAGGGCAAGTACTGAAGTTCGATGATATCCACGTGAAAGTAGCGTCGACTGCGACTCTTTCCTTCTTCTTGTCTTCTGCTTCTGGTTCCCGAGGCTCCGGAGGAACCATACCGATAAGGGCATGCATCTGCGCGCGCCACCCATCAGAATCGGTGTTCATACATAAAGGATTCCCATCGATAGGAAGACCGGTGATCATAGCAATATTCTGGAGCGTCACGGTCATCTCCCCGGTCCGAAGATGGAAAGTGTGTGTCTCCGGCCTCCAATGATCAATAAGCTCGGTGAGTGCTGCAGCATTGTTGGGTGGCGTCGACCGGCTGACCAACTGAATGAAAGAGAGAAGTCCTGCCTCCCTTACATACAGTGTGTACCGCTCATCATAGCACATCCATCCAAGGGTGACCCCGTGAGACCGAAGCTTCAGAGGTGCAAGCTCCTACAAACAAACAAATCATAACATTATATATGGGGCATTTGTGTTTGAAAAAAATACAAAATTCATAACACCGGCCACTTTCAGTATTACCCGCTGCTCCACCGACATAGCGTACGACCGGTGTTGTTTGTCCCAATGATCATCGAGAAGCCAAACCATCCTAACAATTTCAACAAAGCATTCTTGTCAACACGATTATCTTTTCAATTCAAAAGAACTAAAGTAGGCCTACTAGATGCAACCATATCAATCTATGTATCCAACCATATCAAATCAAACAAAACTAATAAACTAGGGTTCCACAAATAACTAGGCCTACTTCGTACAAATAACTTCATACAAATAACTTTTCCATAAACTAGGCCTACTTCATACAAATAACTTTTCCATAAACTAAACTAGGGTTCCACAAATCAAACAAACAAGGGTTGTAATACATGCAAAGTTCTAATACATGCAAGATTCAAATCTAATCAAATCAAACAAGGATTCCCCAAATCTTCAAAATATCATATTTTCTATGGATAGAAAGAAGGGGATCAGAGGAGAGTACCTTCTAGGATGGATTGGTGAAGAAATGCACGGACCAAATCGTCGGATCTGAAGGATTTGGGAGAGGGGATTGAGAGGGGGAGTGGAGAGGGCCGCCGCCCTGTTCTGTTCTGTAACTCGCAATGGGGTGGGTGGGGGAGGAGAGGGCTGGCGCGGCTGGATCTAAGTCACAGTGCAGCGCCCGACGGCTAGGCGCTGCACTTTACATGTGTGGCGCCTAGCTCGGAGGCGCTGCACTGCTAGGTGCGTGCCCAGGGGCTGTCACGGTGGACAGGAGTGCAACGCCGCCGCGCTAGGCGCTGCACAGTAGGGTGTGGCGCCGGCGTGGCGGGCGCTACACAAAAGGGTCAGTGGAGTGAAATAGTTCCGCATCCAGTTCATTTTGTGAAATGATTTTGTCCCAAGGTCAAAATTGTTAAATTTGCGCGTCCGAAACTCGTTTGAAGCCGTCGGATCAGACAGATGCTCAACAAGGGAAAAGGTCGCGCTCTGGAGTACGACAAGTTGGGAAATGTCTCGCCAGAAAGTCTTGTTAAATTATGACGATTATGTCTAGGTACAGGAGCGTGCATCGCTTCTCTCTCTTTCTTGGCTGCACGCCACAAGTGGGTGAGTAAATAATTAGCTTGATTTTTAAATCATAAAAGCGGGACCTTCTTATATATACTGCTAGTGCCTAAGGAAGGACTCGGTCACCAGGTTTGAAAGCAATTGGATCGTTGAAGCACATGTTCTTTGGTCAAACTAAATGACAAATGCATGGAGGGCAAATATAAAACAATGATTTCTAAGCAGCCAGAATGCATGGGGGCTAGGTTTTAAGGGCATCTTCAACGGTGACCCGTAAATTTCCTCCTGGATCCGTCCGCGGACAGGGGGTCAGTCCGCGGACACGGATACAGAAGGCTGTCACCCAACACTTCTCGTATACATTTCAACTACCATCCGAACTAATCAAACGAAATTTGTGCAAATACGGCTGGATTTCATTCAACTTCGGATATAATTTACATAAACGAATGTCATTCATGCAAACACGGCGTCTAGTCATTACATTTCAAATATTTAGAACAAAAAAAAAACTACGGCGGCCACCGGGTGTCCAAGCCCTTGTTGCTCCCTTCCTTAGGACCGCCTCTTCCATCCGTCGTCTCCATGAGCACCGGCAATAAGACCCGTGAAGTGAAAGTACGGTCTCCGGTGAGGAAGAGTAGAACATTGGAGACGGGCCGGCCCACATGGAACACAAGGCCATGCCGCCTCCCGTGCCCTGCTCATTCTCGGAGGAGTCCGCGTCGTCGGTGGAAGTGAGGTCCATGATGTAAATGGTGGCGCTCGCGTTGTCGTCATCACATCAGGCCGTCAGATAGTTCGTTGGCGGCGCACAGGAGGCGCAGCTGGCGTTGTTATCCTTCGTGATCGCCTGGTGTTGCGCTTCCGCGACGGTCACTTCCTAGCGAGTGGTGGCTTGAGCACGGACGGCATCGTAGATGGCCCGCTGCTCCGCGACAAAGTTGGGGTTCACTGCGACCATGGCCACCACGGCCACCTCGCTCGTGCGCTCGCCGTAGATCTGGACCTCCGCTAGTCGGTGCTGCTCCAGGAGGAACAAATTTGTACTGTTGTTCCTCCTGCACCTGATGGAACGCCGACATAGGCGCTGACGCAGGCTGCTGGAACGACGACATAGGCGCCGACGCAGGCTGCACCTCTGTCGTGGTGGAATTGTAATGCGTGTTAGAAATATGACATGGAGGCAATAATATTGTATTATTATATTTCCATGTTTATAATTAAGAGTTTATATTCTATGTTATAACTGCTATGATCCTGGAATATGCGATTCAGTGGATGACTCATATGCATGTGCGGAATGAAAAACGGTAAAATAGGATTCCTAGTCTCACCTCTAAGATTAGCTTAAGTGTTGTTGGTGATCACATTTTCCAGATCAACAACATTGAGTGTATGACGCTGGAAGAACGACCTATTGAATCGACCCAAACTTGTTTGTTATACTTTGAGATGCAATCATTATAAGTCATTTGTTATAACATGGAGTGTTAACGTGTGATTTAGTTCCTTAGACCATGAGAGTATCGCAGTCACTTCTTACCGTATGATGGACTTTGGGGTTTCTCAAACATTATCTGTAATTAGGTGATCATAACGACAACTTACAGGTTCATCAGATAGTTTGACAAGGGACAAGATAGCTCAAGAGTGGAATTTGCTCCTTCAACGGTGGAGAGATATTCTTAGGGCCCTCTCGGTGTGACAGTGCCCATCATCGTCTGGCCAGACATAGGTGACTATGTCACATGGATGCCGAAACATGTCAACGAAAAACAAGAACGCAATCAGTAACGAGGAGACCGGTATAGTGAGCTCTGTATGAATCAAGAAGATACTAATACATCTCACCTCAGGTTTTGTAAAGTATCGTGAAGCAAAGGGAACATCACATGATAACCAATGGTTCACATTCGTGTAATCATAGGGATCGATATGGATGTCCATGGTTCCGCTATGTTAAAAACTATGCTTGATATAGCTGCAGGAGGAACGATCATGGGAAAGCCCATAGAAGATGTCAAGAAATTACTGGATGATATGCAAGAGAACCATGCTCAATTGCATGTTGAAAGAACCACCACTAAAAGGGTGAGTGGCATGGAAGAAAGTAGCACGGAGTTAACAGCCAAGCTTGATGAACTTATCTCCGTGATAAAGGGTAAAGAAGAGATAAACGTGAATGCCATCACTAGTGAAGAAACTAGTGATGTGAATTTTATCGCTCGTAATAGCTACAATCCTAATTGGAAAAATAATGGATATGCTCCTAGACTTCCTTATCCTAGTAATGGAGGAGCATCAAATAACTTTAATAGAGCTAATGCTAGCAACAGAAATACTCTTGAAGAAAATCTTAAAAGTTCTATTGCTAGTCAGATTCAGCAAAATGAAAACTTCAAGAATATCTTGAAGAATCATGATAACTTAATTGGTGAATTAACCAGTAAGGCGTGGACTAACAAATGATGTGCAGGTACTTGAAGGGAGATCCAAGAATATGAAGGCACAAGTAGCTAAAATGGCAGAGAGTCAAACACTAATTTTGGCTAAGTTTGCAGGTAAGTCGGAGCCTAACCACATTGAAGAAGTTAAAATGGTAAGAAGAAAGGAAGAGAAAGCTAAAGTGATCGACACAAGACATATGCCGGAGTACAACTATACCGTTGCAGATTTTGTGAAGATGATATCCATGAAGTATCCACTACCGGAGGTAACTAATAATAATGAAGCATATAATATCTTTTTTGAACAAGTTACAGCCATGGTACGTGAACTTGATGGTGAAAGGAAGAAGCTCTACAGTAAGTTACCAGCTAAGCAAGAGGATGCTTTTGAACCTACTATAGAAATTGAGATAGGATTGAATAAGTTCGGTGCTTTATGTGATCTTGGCGCTAGTGTTTCCACTATCCCCAAATCAGTTTATGATAGTCTTAATCTCGGTCCTTATGCTAATACTGAGATCATTTTGAATATGGCTAATTCTACTTTTACTCGGGCTGTAGGCATTAAGTATGGTGTTGTAGTTCAAATTAATGATTGCCCTGTCATGATTGATCTAATTCTCGATAGACCTTTTCTAAGGACTATCAAAGCTGTGATAAATGTGTTTGAGGGGAATGTTAGATTTGATTTACCTACTAAAGATCCTTTTGTAAGACATTTCCCAGGAAAATAAAAAGAAGACCTACTCAGGAAAAGGCACCATTGTGAATGCCAGAAGCTATGGTCTCGGTGTGTTTGCACCGCCTTGATCACCACTACGGTTGAGCTAACCGACCGAAAACAAGCGCTTCGTGGGGGGCAACCCACGAGAATAAAGTAGACAAGTAAGTTTTTATTTTTATTTCAATAAAAAGAGTGATTGAAGTTCTATATGAAGAAGTAAGTTTGGAAGAGTGGTTCTAATGAAGGCTTTGTGATGTGCAAGTTAAATTATGTATTGAATCGATGTTTGGATGTGTGGAAAAATGTTTATGTATTGTTTTGGAACTAACCACGCAGGAGAACTAAGGAAAAGAAAATTTTCACAAGAAATAGATTAAAAGACGACGTTTCAGACGGCCGCAAGCGGTCGTATGGGCGGTCGCATGACCTGCTGGAGGTTCCAATGCAAAACAACCAGAGGCAGCAGGAGCAAAGATGGTGTTTCAAAAGGGCACGGGCGCCCGTTCGAGTGGTCATTTAACTCTTTTGCAGAAAATCAAGAAAAAATTTGGAGCGTTCGACGGTGTTCCAAACGGGCGCATGTGCCCGTCCGAGCGGTCGTTTGACACCTTCGAACAAAAGAAGAAAACAACAGATAAGAAGACGACATTTTAAATGGCCGTCGCCGCCCGTATAAGCAGTCGCATGGAATGAGCACAGACGCAGGTAAGTTTTCAGGAAGAATGACGGCATTCCATGCGGGGGCTTGCGTTCGCATTAGCGGTCGTTTCCTATCCTGGCAGCCCAGTAAGCCCGAGGAAGAAGGTAATTTTCCCACATGTCTCTCGTTTCTCCTTCTTCTTCTTCCTCTATACCTCTCCAAACCATAGCAAAACTTCGCCTGATCTCTCTACTCGCTCGATTTCAGTTCAAATTCTTCCATGTGATCGATCTACGGCATGTTTCTCCTCCGATCCCCAAGTTATTTTTCGTGAATCCATGTTGTACATGCCTAGCATTGCCATGACTAGGAGATGCATATATTTGATCCAAATTTGACTTTGACTTGGATTCATTGATGTTTTTAGAGGAGTATGACATTATGATTGCCATAGGATCAATATTGTTTAAATGTACTGGACTGGAAAATTGTTTTATAGATGTTTACAATGAGGTCTTCTCGCGTACGCGGTGCTTCGAGTTCATCCACAGCACCGCCATAACAAGTTTTTACCCAGGGGATCGTCTTCACCGACCGTGAAGCAAGAAGAAAGTTTAGGCAACTAAGCTCGAGGAAGATCAAAGCAACCAAGTGGGCTTGTGTGATAACACTCACCAAGCTAGGTATTACCCATGATTTCAATTTGCTTTGTCATAATGTCAGGTTGCACCATTTTGTTTATCAAGGATGTGAGATATATGAACGCTTGACGCTTGAGTTTCTTAGTACTCTCTCGCATAATGTTGGTTCGATGCCCAATGCATATGAGGAGGAGAGGATCACTTTTCGTCTCATGGACCAAGACTTCGACATCACTTTTTAGCAGTGGTGTGATTACTTTGGCTTCACCAACAATTATGATGACATCCGCCATGTTTATGATTACACTGAACCGCACCCGAGGCAAATCTTTAATTTGGTGAGCACGCCAGGCTCAAGAGCTAGTTGCATTTTGAAAGTCCTGCTATACGTTGTTTCTATTATGTTATCACTAACTCGTTGCACGCACGAGGAGAAGTTTCTAAGGTGAATAAGGAGAACATGCTAGTTCTCGGGAAAGCAGCAAACTTTGATGTCGGTTATTTGCCCAACCTAGGGGCAATACTTTTGCTACACCTTGCACATCAACAAATCATGCACAACGAGATATCGTGTGTGGAGGAGTGATCACCATGTTAGCCAACGCCCTTGGTCTCAACTACAATCATCTTCGTCCCGTTATCGTAACACCCTTGTTAATATTCGTGTTCTCACTAGCGCTGGAATGGTAGTAGTTTGTAATGGTCGTCGTTGCATTAGAATTCCTGGAGTGGCACACTTGTTGCCTACTCCTATGCCTGACCATTTCTCCATCGAGCATGGATAACTGCATTATGTTGCATAGGAAGGAGATGCAACTTTTGACCAAGAAGGCCCAGCACCTGAACTAGTAGATGAGCAGAACTCGCCACCGATGAAGAAGAGGAGCAGCCCCAACAAGACTACACCACCTACGCGGACCTCGGCAGCCTCCAGGGCTCTATTGATGATATGAGCAACCTCGCCGCATCCCTTCGAGGCATGTCCGCCTACATGAACATGAACTTCTCCAACTCGAGCCAGGAGTGGGCTCCTGACCAACTGCCGTAATGATCTCGCCGGTTTGGGATCCTGACCAACATAGAATAAGCTTCGCTTTGCTCTTGTTCTTTATCTTGTCCTTTGGAGTTTGTTTGCATTTTGTTTTCAGAGGAGTTGATCAACACCGGACAACGAGGAATGCAAGAGTAAGGAAGAGAAGTGTGTAAATTCGCAACCATGAAGGTATGTCCTACGACCCCCGTCTTTTGCACTTGAAATGCTTAGAGTAGATGTAGTAGTAGTATGTGCGATATGTGTAGATGGGAGTGAGTCTTGATAGTGAAGACAAAGATTTTGTTCTAGTTCTATTTAGTTTAGACAACCAAGACTTGCCGTGGGACTGTTTTTAAATAAAGTAATATTAATCAAGAATAACTATGCACAAGAGAAAGTCTTTCTAGACTTGGGAGTTGAGAAAATTGTAGTAGAAGTGATGTTTGAATTGCTCAACCCCATGTTGTTAATTTTAATAGACTTCATAACACTTGGTGCTTCAGCTCCTTGTTGGTGCCATGGCCCGCTACTATATGCATGTGTACATGTGTAAATGTCACCTTTCTTGATGTTATGTTGAGGACTCCGCTGGCCAATGAACGATCCACCAAGAGTGATAGCTCGGATTTTGGCTACGAGTGTGTTACCGTATGTAGTGGCAACACTACAAATAAATATTATTCGGCTTTCTCTTGAAATGGTGTGTATGTGGTAAATAAAAGGGACTAATCAAAAGATCTCGCAAGAGACATATATCAGAGGTTCCTAAACATTAAGACACAACGAAAACCTATGCATGATCCCTTAGTTGGCATAATCCCTTCACGTGACAATGAACGTTCCAGCAAACAATGATTGAAATAAAGTGCTTGAGAGCCTTGAGGAGGAAATAATTGTGGGTGTGCTTAAGAGCATTAGAGCATCATATTTTATTACATGCTTTCACTCCCTAACCTATGTCTTATTAGCTCTTTCTAAAGAAAAACTCTCCCATGCATTCCCGACAAGCAAGTGTTGTCTAGAATAAATAGGATAGAGTGTTGCAAAGTTGTTTTATCTAGTAGATCAAGACATTTGTGTTAATTATCTTTACTTCACTAACACTTGCACTATAACCATGCCACCACTACAACTATTCTAAGTTTTCAGGTCAAGAAGCGGAGGGCTATCTAGGCATACCGATCTTAAGTGAACCAAAACCTTCTCATTATTTCGGTTTGAACAACTGAGTTCCTTATGATTCGGATTTCTCTTTATGTTGTTGGAGAACAATCTAAGTTTAAGCTTGGGAGTTGATGAGTGGTATTTTTACACTCATTTCACCTTTGTTTAAACTAAGATATTCCAATTAAAAGGAGATATCCGCTTCGATATTGGTACTAATGACTAATGAATGCAAAGGATTCCACAAATCCTCTCTTTGATGTGTTTCCACAGGAAATGGGCTACAAAGGGAAGAAATCATGTGTGGAAATGGAATGTAAGGAGAATGGAGGAAGAAGGAATCACTACGAGACGTCTGCACGAAGGCAGCACAAAATACAGCGTTCCACGCCCGTATGGCATGAATTCCTAGGCAGATCATCCACCTAAACAACTTTCGTTAAAGGGACCCCATTGAAATGTCAACAGAGAGACGAGCACAGAAGCCAGAACCTCTTCATCATCATCCTCATCCGCAAACCCTACCCGCCGCCATCTCCACCACCACCATAGTGCACATCCATCCCATTGATACTTGTAATCGTGCATCGCACAAGGCATCCATTGTAAGACATATTGCAATCAATCAATGTCCAGATGTGTTCTTCAATGTTTTCTTCCCGTGATCTGATCTCCATGTGTGAGTATCTCAGTAAGGTATGGGTTGAGGCATAAGCCTTGCAACCCAAGGTGTTTGTTGAGAGGATCAATGGAAGAATTTGACATCACGTCCCGTATGTGTGAAATGAAATTGTACCATGAAGATGTCTCTTGTCTTGTCCACGATCTTCATCCCTGCAGGTAGCAGGATCATGGAGACCGAGCACCGGTGAGGCTAGGAGTAAGGAGATCGTGAAGTGTTATACCGAACACCGGTGATAGTAAAGTTTAGTAGGGTAACATGGATCACACATCCTTGGGGGAGAAATGAGTTGTAGTCATTAAATGCCCAAAGCTCTTGTCTGATTTCATTATCTTAATTATCAAGGCAACCCTGCGCGATGGATAGGGTCTGTGGTAGGACAGCTGATTCTTGATGCGGGACTCGTGCCGGTTAAGATGTTATTTGGACACATTCCCCACTTCGATCCGTAACAAACACATCTCGATGGGTGACTTCCAGCGCATAAATTAATATCTTATTTGATCCCACTGCAAATACAAGGTTGTAAGCACAAGACCTCATACCCAGACTTCTTTCTATTATAAGTGTTTGAATCACTATTTTCTTGTTGATCCGGTGAAAAACTAGATTTGACACTTTGACAAAAGCTTGCTAGAGACCATCGCTTCAAGGCAATCTTCCTCTTGTGGGTTCGATAACCCAGGTCACCTCTGGGAAATAGGTGCGGGCTACTCTTTTCAGTTCCAGTACCGGATCAATAAAAGGAGGTATCAGCGGCTCTGCTAAGCGGTGGCAAGGGCGGCCACCTCGTGCTTCATCTCCATGGAAAGGCTCTCCCACAGAGCTTCACTACCTGCAGTCACGGTGGATGTGATGCAACGGAGGAGGATGGGGAGTGGCTTGTGTTGTGGTGTGGAGTTAGTCAGGTATGGCCACCTTTAAATAGCGAATTATGGTGAGGCCAGGCGTCCTGGAGCGTCAATGCGTGTCCGTCCATATTTTCTTCATGACTTATACATGTTCCTATGACTATGAGATTATGCAACTCCCGTTTACCGGAGGAACACTTTGTGTGCTACCAAACGTCACAACGTAACTGGGTGATTATAAAGGTGCTCTACAGGTGTCTCCAAAGGTACTTGTTGGGTTGGCGTATTTCGAGATTAGGATTTGTCACTCCAATTGTCGGAGAGGTATCTCTGGGCCCACTCTGTAATGCACATCACAATAAGCCTTGCAAGCATTGCAACTAATGAGTTAGTTGCGGGATGATGTATTACAGAACGAGTAAAGAGACTTGCCGGTAATGAGATTGAACTAGGTATTGAGATACCGACGATCGAATCTCGGGCAAGTAACATACCGATGACAAAGGAAACAACGTATGTTGTTATGCGGTTTGACCGATAAAGATCTTCGTAGAATATGTGGGAGCCAATATGAGCATCCAGGTTCCGCTATTGGTTATTGGCCGGAGACGTGTCTCGGTCATGTCTACATAGTTCTCGAACCTGTAGGGTCCGCACGCTTAAAGTTTCGATGACAGTTATATTATGAGTTTATATGTTTTGATGTACCGAAGGTAGTTCGGAGTCCCGGATGTGATCACGGACATGACGAGGAGTCTCGAAATGGTCGAGACATGAAGATTGATATATTGGACGACTATATTCGGACACCGGAATGGTTCCGGGGGTTATCGGATATATACCGGAGTACCGGGGGTTTAATGGGCCTACATGGGCTTTAGTGGAGAAGAGGAGGGGCGGCCAGGGCAGGCCGTGCGCCCCCTCCCCCTCTAGTCCGAATTGGACAAGGAGGGGGGCGGCGCCCCCCTTTCCTTCCTCTCTCCCTCCTCCTTCCCCCTTCTCCTAATCCAACAAGGAAGGGAGGGAGTCCTACTCCCGGTGGGAGTAGGACTCCTCCTGGCGCGCCTCCTCCTGGCCGGCCACCTCTCCCCCCTTGCTCCTTTATATACGGGGGCAGGGGGGCACCCCATAGACACAACAATTGATCATTGATCTCTTAGCCGTGTGCGGTGCCCCCCTCCACCAGAATCCACCTCGATAATATCGTAGCGGTGCTTAGGCGAAGCCCCACATCGGTAGAACATCATCATCGTCACCACGCCGTCGTGCTGACGAAACTCTCCCTCAAAGCTCGGCTGGATCAGAGTTCGAGGGACGTCATCGAGCTGAACGTGTGCTGAACTCGGAGGTGTCGTGCGTTCGGTACTTGATCGGTCAGATCGTGAAGACGTACGACTACATCAACCGCGTTGTGCTAACGCTTCCGCTTTCGGTCTACGAGGGTACGTGGACAACACTCTCCCCTCTCGTTGCTATGCATCACCATGATCCTGTGTGTGCGTAGGAAATTGTTTGAAATTACTACGTTCCCCAACATAGATATCCGTCCATCCCATCCAGTGAGGCGTCTCCGGTAGTTAAGAGGCGCAGACATCGGGGACGCGTCACGAGTGGCGCCCTCGACTGGTGCGCCACTTCAATGGTGGAGCCAGTGAGAGGTCGCGTCCGCTCTGGGCCAGCTTCAATGTGTAGTGGCACGCTTTATAGCGGCATGAACGTGGACAACTGTCGCCGAGCGAGAACGCGCGTGGGCGAGGGACGAGGGGGTTTGGGGGGCAGCATGGTCAGAAGCGGGCATGGGTGTTGTTCGGACGCCCGCAAAGCCCCCCCAACGTTTGCCTCTGATTTGCGGGGAAAAGTGCATCCTGGCAGCCCTGTGGACCGATAGATGCCCGCGTTGGATGGCACAACACGCCGAGACAGTGCGATCTGGGCATATGCAGGCGGTTTGAGGGTCGGTTGTACGTCTCCAACGTATCTATATTTTTTTATTGTTCCCTGCTATTATATTATCAATCTTGGATGTTTTATATACACTTTCAGGCAACAATATATCAATTTTTGGGACTAACCTATTAACTTAGTGCCCAGTGCCAGTTGCTATTTTTTGCTTGTTTTTAGTTTTGCAGAATATCAGTACCAAACGAAGTTCAGATGCAACAAAACTTTTTGGTGATTTTTTCTGGACATAAGAGACCCTGGAAGCTTTGGGAGGGGACGAGAAGATGGAGCAGTGGCCCACAAGGCACCAGGGCGCACCCTGGGCTTGGGGCGTGCCCTGGTGGCTTGTGGGGCCCATGTGGCTTCGTTTGACCTAGCTCCGTCTCTACAAATTCTCTGAAATTGTGAAACCAACAGTGGAGTCCACGTAATACTTTTTCCGCCGCCGCAAGTTCCAGAACCACGAGATCCCATTTGGAAGCCTTTTCCGGCACTCTGTCGGAGGGGGATTCAATCATGGAGGGGGCTCTACATCACCCTTGCTACCCTTCGATGATGCGTGAGTAGTTTACCACAGACCTATGGGTTCATAGTTAGTAGCTAGATGACTTCTTCTCTCCTTTTGATCTTCAATACAATAATCTCCTTGGTCTTCTTGGAGATCTATTTGATGTAATGACTTTTTGTGGTGTGTTTGTTGGGATTCGATGAATTGTGAGTTTATGATCATATCTATCCATGAATATTATTTGAGTTTTCTCTGAACTCTTTTATGCATGATTACTGTAGCTTCGTATTTCTTCTCCGATTTATTGGTTTGGTTTGGCCAACTAGATTAATTTATCTTGTCATGGGAAGAGGTGCTTTATAATGAGTTCGATCTTGCGGTGCTCAATCCCAGTGACAGAAAGGGACATGACACGTATGTATCGTTGTTGTTAAGGGTAAAAGATGGGGTTTATTCATACGTGAGTTTATCTTGTCTACATCATGTCATCTTGCTTAAGGCGTTACTCTGTTTTTCCATGAACTTAATACATAGATGCATGTTGGATAGCGGTCGATGTGTGGAGTAATAGTAGTAGATGTAGAATCGTTTCGGTCTACTTGTCTAGGACGTGATGCCTATGTATCATCATTGCCTTGGATACCGTCATAATTATTTGCTTTTCTATCCATTGCCCAACAGTAATTTGTTTACCCACCGTATGCTATTTTCTTGAGAGAAGCCTCTAGTGAAAACTACGGCCCCCGGGTCTATCTTTTATCATATATTAAAACTAAAAAATACCTTGCTTTCTTTTATTTATTTTATTTTGTATTTTTGTCCGATCTATCTATCAAAAACTATACAATTTAATCTTGATCGTAACTTTTGAGGGATTGACAACCCTTCTACGCGTTGGGTTGCAAGTGTTTGCTGTTTGTGTGCAGGTGTTGTTTACATAGTGTTGTTTGGTTCTCCTACTGGATTGATAACCTTGGTTTCATAACTGAGAGAAATACTTACACTACTGCAGGATGGTCCAAACGTGACACTACGATGAGAGACCCTTCGACAAAACTGTGTGCGATGCCATAATCGCAAACGGTGGTGTAAAAAACCCGTCAAAAAAGGTGCAAAACATTTGCGATGACGGATGCATCAAACACTGTTCAGATTTTAGTTGCGTGTGCGATGCAGGGCATACGGTTCAGCTCAATTAACTGTTTGGGATGAGGAGGAACAAAAGAAACAGGCAGCCAGATGAAGGCGTGTGCGATATACAGCATATGGTTCACTAGGGTGAACTGTGTGTGATTAGGCAACACAATGGAAACGGTTCAACTAAACAAGATGTGTGTGATACGCGGCAAACAGGTCCGTAATCAGAAATGTGTGCGAAGACCAATAATAGCACAGACGATTGCTGCTAATAAGCCATGTGATTTGCTCTGTCTATAGTAGAATAATATGTATATATATAACTGAATTAAACATCCAATTACATAAGTGACTATACAGATCATTCGCACACACCTCAATAAACAATTGCATGCATTCTAAAGTAGGAGAAATGATCTTCTAGTCATCTACTTCTTGTGACGCACCCGCCACTGCTATGTGGCTCGATCCCTCGTCTGGGTCAGGAAGAAGATAGTTCCTCATGTCAACAATCCACATGTACATCTCGTAGCATGTGTACGCGTCCATGGCCGCGTACTTGACATGTTGTTCATCCAAGCTCTCATGCCACACATTGTGCCAGGCGTTCTTGTCCTTATTGCTCTCATTCTTCATCTTCATGTAGTAGGGGTCGATGATGGCTGAGGCGAGGTCAACTAGGGAGTTCAGTTTGTTTTTGTCGCTGCCCCAGACCTTGTAGTGGCGCTGGATGTTGAGAAGATTCGGGCATTTCAAGCCCGAAACCTTGAGCGGTTTTAGATCGTTGGTGGTGTCCACCACAGCGAAACTATAGTCGGAGCTGTTGATAAACCTGGAGAAATGTTCGGAAGGCGTTGTGGCCAGGTGGTAGTGGTAGACGAGGACGTCATGTCGCACGCACAACTAGGTGACGGCAACCTTCTGATCGTGCCCGGCATGACCCATGGTGTATGTCGGTGTCAAAACCGGAAGATCTCGAGGTAGGGGGTCCCGAGCTGTGTGTCATGGATCGATGGGTAACAGGAGACAGGGGACACGATGTTTACCCAGGTTCGGGCCGTCTTAATGGAGGTAATACCCTACTTCCTGCTTGATTGATCTTGATGAATATAGAGATTACAAGAGTTGATCTACCCCGAGATCATATGTTGTGGTCTAAACCCTAGGGGTATGATGATTAATGTCATAATGATCTATCGACTAGCCTCGCCTTGGCTTATATAATGCACCAGGGCCTAGGATAACAAGAGTCCTAGACGAATACGTTGGTGGAGAGGAGTCCTTGTCTTGATCACCAAGTCTTGTGGAATACTCCTTGTATGCGGCATGGGCTGCCCGAAGTGGCCCATGAGTGAACCGCCATGGGGGTCCTCGGCCTGATCCACCTAGTTAGGAGACGATGTGGTGAGTACCCCTAGTCCAGGACACCGTCAGTAGCCCCCTGAACCGGTCTTCAAGTTGGGGACGCTCCTCGATCCTTCCGAAACGTTCTTCATCTTCGGTCGTCGGTCTTGAAAACTAGTTCAACAAATATTCTCATCTTCGATCTTGAGGATCGCCGAAGTAAATCCAAAGAGTTTACACGTCGGGTATCCGAGGAGCCCCTTTAAGTTATCGGCCTTTATCAATGCCTTGTTATTTTTACGCCCACCTCGGGTTTGAAGTTGTTCCCGTGCAGTGGTGTCCTCTTGCATTCGAGCCCCAACGCCGGACTGCATTCGAGGTATCTTTTGCAGCCGAGCACCAACGTCGAACTGTATCCGAGATCCAAAGCCGGACTGTATCCGAGCTCCAACGCCGGACTATATCTGAGGTGTCATAGATCACCTTGGTTCAAAAAGTTTTAGCCGAGCTTAATGCCGGAAATGCCCTCTAAGGAGCCAGCCACTTGCATCCGAGCTATATGCCGAACTGCTTCCGAGGTGGCTCAGCACCTCGGTCATGGGCTGAATGTTTGCGGATTTTATTTCCGATGCGTATAAATTTATTTGATGTAAATATGTATAACCAGTAGCCCTCAAGGTGTGTGTCGGCCTAAAAGCCGAGATGCACCTGAAGGAAAACATGAAACCGCTGATCCTAGTAGCCCCTGAGACTCAGGTCAATGCGCGAAATCGGCCTGAGGATCAACTCCTAGCTCGGCAACATACGTAGGAATAGAAACGCAATGTAATATATTAGAGGTAATAGTGATCGACGAACGGGCCCTTGAGAGAGGGTCTTGAGAAGTTGCCGTAATATATTAGCTTGATGCCGGATAGGTCCAGATGGTACCTATTGTTGTCCGAAGACGCTTTGCCCATAGTTCAGTCAAGCCGAACACTAAGCACTTTGAATTTTCTGCATTGAATAGGCAATGCAGTAGCCCCCGAGACACTGGTCGGGTGGCAATACCAGATCAGGGGATCGATGTGCCCCTTTAATATTTGTAAATAATAAGCGCGAAGCCCAGTAGCCCCCGAGCCTTAATGTGGGCACGGGTGGCCGTATTAAGGATCGATATTCGTTTGACAGAAAATTTTGTTGTGTTTAACACAAACTTCTCGGGAAGAGAATAAAGATCTCAAAACAGAGTTAGAGCTAACGAAAGCTAAGCTCGCCAAGTTCGGCCTTAAGGGGCTTAATAGATAGGAAATCAACGCCAATAGGGAACTATGAGAGCATTATGCATGTCAGCTGCTCGGTCGTCTCAAAGAGACTGTGCCATTGACTCTTTAAAAGATTGGCTGCGGAAAAATTCATTTTTGCCCACAATTTATGTGTAATGACTCTATGTACCCAAGTACTTTACATCATTAATGCTCGGATCCGCATTGTACAAAACTTTGTTGACCGACCATCGGCTTCAACCTCTTCGGCCAGTAGCCGAGGAGTGTTTTCCTACTTTATAAAGCCGTTATAAGGGCAAAGATTTATGGAAAACAAGGCAATCCGGCCATACGGTTTTATAAACAAAGGTACACGGAGAGATATGTTATATTATGTTTTAACGTAAGAAACATCTTCCAAAGAAAATAGTCCCGCTATCGGTTCCTTTCTTTGGGTCGTCATGCTTATCATGATCATGAAACTTCACCTCCGATCAATGTGGGAGGAAAATATTGAGGATTTAGTTCGAGGAAAGTTCCCGAACTCTATGGTATTAAGGAACCAAATTTTTCACTTCCGTCGTTGCCGACCAATGTGATCCTTTAAGATTGCTAGCTTTCGGCTTCACCTAGTCTGAGGTACTAACTCGGATGACCCGGTAGTAACAATCACAGAGGTGCTCCCTTTACCGCCTAGCCGAACAGTCGGGAACGTAGGGGTAAGCACAGGAGCCAGGCAACCCAGCTTGGCTAAAATCTTAAGTCAAATTGATGCATATTTATGGCTTTATAACGATGATTGCGGAAGGCAGCCCTCGTATATTAAATACAAACACTGATGATATATTTATTTTGACTCCGTTGCGACCATTTATCAGTTGAAAGTGGCCCATCGTCGGCTTCCACCTCCTTGTAGATGCTACGCAGGGTGTTTTCGCAATAACAAAACAACCCTTAGCCGACGTCTCGGTGCCCGAAGGCGGTTGTGTTAGCGGAAACGAGGCAATCAGATATGCGGGCTTTATAACTTTCACTTAGTCATAGGAGCTTAAAGTTGGGAGGCCAGTTACTAGCCCCCAGCTAGTGTTCGGAGACAGTCGAGGTCAAGCCGTAAACACTTCGGCCAATGTTATGAACGGACCGCCATTTAACACGGGGTGACCTCTATCGATCTTATAATTTAATATTGTCATCGGATCGCTGACCAATTTACGCTTATTGTGACAGTCAGTTTTCGGCTTTCTCCACTGAGGCACTTAACCATGCTATCTAGAAGCACAATCGCAGTGGTTCTCCCTTTGCACACCTAGCCGAACAAAGCAGAATGTAGGAGGCAAGCACAGGAGCCGGGCAACCCAACTATTGACCAAAGACACAATTCGAAACCAATGCATATATAGCAATATCCGAGAATGTTTTTGCCGAATCTCTAAAGGTGTCCGGCGTTGCACTGCGAGACTTATGTTGGAAACACACAAATGTTTAAAAGTGCCATAGGCTTGGAAAACCAAAAACTTCAGTAAAACTTGACGTCCGAACTAGATCAAGTGTTCGGTGCCAATCCGAAAATTGGTCTTAGAAAAAAAATTGTGCTTCTGTCGTGCTTTAACATGACACATCCGATCTCAAGACTTCAAGCGGGTCAGCCTACGGCTTCAAGCTCCTTATCCCGAAGGCGGAGTGCTTCTCCGAGGCCAGTTTAGTCAACTAAACTCGAGCGGCTTTAGAGAGAAGCTAGGCTATCCGGCTATTGACCATGCACTCGAGTCGAAAAAGGAGCGGTAAAAAAGACTTTGCAACGACCAAGAAGAAAACACATTTACTATAAAATGGCTCATATAAATTTTAAGATCCCCTAGTTAACATGGGTAAAGGGAGTTTCTTTTAACGAACAACGTATGTGAGCAAGGTCGAACCGAACACAAGTTAAAAATTTAAGACTTTGAGCATGAAAGCGACTTAGTTGGTTAATGTGTTCAGCATTGATGACGCGGTCCGAGCTTGATGTGGGACAAGGTTCCACCCCCCAAGCCGGTCCCGAGGTGGCTGAGCGAAGAGCTCGGCACTCCGAAGTGGTGACATAGCACAACTAATGCAGGCCGGCAGAGTGACGCCGAAGTCCCCAGCGTGGGTCAGTACGCCGAGGTGACAACACTGCCCGACCCAGATCATTTACCTGTGCACAGAAAATAGTGCAAACCGGAGATAATAGTAATAATAATAAATTAAAAAAATGTTGCATAATTAATAATTTATGCAAAGTGAGTAATAAAAGAAATATGGCTTGTGCGCCGAACACTCGATGAGGTAGAGCTCCCTCAGTGATGCCGAAGTCCCGAGGCAACCGAACATGTCCGTATGGCAATTCGACCAACAAGGTGATCACGTGAGCCGATTTACGCCGATTGGGACGACGATGTCGGCTTGCCGAAGTGACCGCATGACGCAGTCGAAGTCGATTACCTACAGATGTAAAATAGTGCAGTCCAACAATAATAATATAAATATATAAAAATCCTCGTGTAGTTATTTACACAAAATAATTTATTTAAAGATATGTGGCCTGGCGCCGAAGTCAATGTTGATGCAGGGCATCGGCGTGACGCAGTGAAGGCGTGACAAAGCCTGAATTTGCAGGGCGGTCCGGGCTCTAGATGCGGCGTTCACCGAACTGCGGACGAGAAACTGACCGAACCATCGCGCAACCATCGTTAACGCGGCCATCATTTGATAGACCTGTGTACAGATGATGGAACAAACCAGCGTAATAATTCCTTGGGAAAAATAAACCCAAACAAGCAAAAATTGCTAGGGTTAATAGCACCTGGCTTATTTGTTGTAGCGGTTCGAAGAAAAGTGACTCCCAAAATTGGGAATCGATCCGCACACCCATTGCCTGATGGACGGTGAAGCGACGACATGGCGATGCTGGTAAAGGTTGGCTCGCCAAGGCAAAGCCCCCGGTCCAGCTAATGTGACGAAGCTGGTCGGCGGGTGATGCCAAAGTCTCCGGAGTAGGTTGGTGAAGAGATGGTGAAGCCCCCGGTCTAGCCGAGGTGACGGAGCGGGCCAGTAAGGAGACATTGCAGCTGCCATGTCAGCCGAGGTGTTGAAGCAGTTCGGCGTGATGGACATTAGCTTGAAGAAGCAACAGTGCGGTCATGCCGACGCTGGTCATAACTTGTGGCATGATCAAAGTCGAATTGATGAAGTGACCGAACGGCGATGCCGGTGTGCCCGTTCCGTGTAATCCGTGGGGCGGCGTTGTTGGTGATGATTTATCCTTCGCGATGCCGAACTCTTTTTCGGCTCGCCAAGATGATGATCCGAAGAAGATGAGCTCGGCTCAACAAAGCGACGACGTGTCTAGCGCAGGTCGGCAGCCGTGGAGCAATGTTACCGGACTGGTTTGACACCAGCGTGAGGGTGAAGAGTACCTCAGAGAAGGCTTAAAATTTTATGGGCATGTGTTAAGAACAACGCACAATACCCTAGAAGAAAATTCCTTTAAAAAGGTTGTCCAATATCACGTTCATAAAGAAACATGAATTCGGGTCAGATCCGTGTTCGTGCAGAAAACAGATCAAAAAATTGGTCCACTCATTGGAAGGTTCCCGGAGTTTGAACCGTCGGATCGAGCTGAAATTTTGATGGGCGGTAGATATGGGAATTCCGCAGCAGATGAATGGTTGGATCTTCCAAAGGACCTCCGAGCTTGGCTCTGGATACCACGCCCTAAACTCGTCCAGATTCCCGTCCAGATTTGACAGGGCTCCGGTATATCGTAGATTGCCGGAGATTCCTCCATCGGAACTCGACGAAATTTTGCATGGTTGTTGTAGACTTAATTCCGCACAATTCCACCAAAGCAATCGTTAAAATGATACTCGAGGAGGTGGTGGCAGCGGATACAAGTTCGCTGTCCAGAAAAACAGCACGGTCGCTCAAGGGCAATGTTGACGTTGAGCCCCCGGGATCCATGAATGATTCCTCCATGATCTTGAGAGAGATCGGAGTTGATGTTGATGTAGGTCATAGTCCAAACATGACGATCTAACGAAGAGTGCAGTCCTCGGTCGAGCCAAGGTGACCATTCGAGCCGGTGACGAAGATGTCAACATCACAGTTAATCTGCACACGAGCCATCGATCCTTCGTTGATCTCACAGCGGAACTCTCAATGAAGGCACCATTGTCGGTGTCAAAACCGGCAGATCTCAGGGTAGGGGGTCCCGAGCTGTGTGTTATGGATCGATG
Organism: Triticum aestivum; assembly: GCF_018294505.1. Classification (NCBI taxonomy): domain Eukaryota; kingdom Viridiplantae; phylum Streptophyta; class Magnoliopsida; order Poales; family Poaceae; genus Triticum; species Triticum aestivum. The sequence goes on from NC_057805.1 coordinate 356,949,758, forward strand.
GGTAACAGGAGACAGGGGACACGATGTTTACCCAGGTTCAGGCCCTCTTAATGGAGGCAATACCCTACTTCCTGCTTGATTGATCTTGATGAATATAGAGATTACAAGAGTTGATCTACCCCGAGATCATATGTTGTAGTCTAAACCCTAGGGTATGATGATTAATGTCATAATGATCTATCGACTAGCCTGGCCTTGTCTTATATAATGCACCAGAGGCCTAGGATTACAAGAGTCCTAGCCGAATACGTTGGTGGAGAGTAGTCCTTGTCTTGATCACCAAGTCTCATGGAATACTCCTTGTATGCGGCATGGGCTGCCTGAAGTGGCCCATGAGTGAACCGCCATGGGGGTCCTCGGCCCGATCCACCTAGTCGGGAGACGATGTGGTGAGTACCCCCTAGTCCAGGACACCGTCAGTGTACTTGAGGTTGAAGCCGACCACTTGGTCCTTGTCCTCGGCAAGGAACTGCTCCATAGTTTGGATGGAGCTCTCCACCGATACCGGATTGTTCGTGTACACCACCGAGAGAGCCTTCCCCCTCACGTGGGTGTCCACGACGTGTTGCGTGGTGAACTGCCCGCCGTTGTCGTCGTCGGCCGCTAGGAGCGCCATTGGAGCCACGGGGAGCGCCATTGGAACCGCTGGATGTCCTCTCTGTATGTGTCCTTGTGGGTGTGCTTATTGTGTCGTGTGAGACGAGAGATGAAGGTAAATGGCCGCAGGAATAAAAGGGGGCTGGGCGGCATGGATTCTCGGCGCGTCTGCATGGCAGTTTTTGCAGCGGGTAACTGCATCGTCGCGCCGTGCGTGGCGCAACCGCATGCACACGAACGTGCGTGATCGTGCGCCGGCCCCAAACACTGGCAGCGCGCGTGGAGGGACGAGGGTAGAGCACCCGGAGGGACGCGAGTGCAGAGCACACACGGCAGGACGTGAGCAGAGCGCGCCGCGGCCGCCTGAACCGCAAGCAACCACACACATAGAGCAGTTGAACACGTAGGAAATGGTCGCCTAGAAGTCGGCCGACAGTTGCGTCGCTGCGTAGAGAGCGGCCGTGTGCTACCACCTCCGTCTAGTCTATAGTCCCCTTTATATTCTGTGCCATACTTTGCCCTCAAATTTAACCAACAAAATGTTAATGCATGTTATAAAAATTATATAATTGGAAACTATGTTCAAATACGAATCCAACTATATAATCTTTGGCGACATGCATTCATATTTTATTAGTTAAATCATACTTATAAACCAGGACGGGGGTATAGTAGGTAATTAAATCGCAAACGTTTTTTTATTAACCGTATGTGTACGTGGCGTTTCGTCCTCCTCTCGCACGGCTTGTCACCCCGCTGCTGTAGATGGCGTACAGCGCAAGCTTGCGCAGCGCGCGGGGGCGTTCTTTTGGCCAAATGGTGGCGCCAATGAATCGTCGGTGAGCCCATTCCCGTGCAACCTCGCAAGTTCCCGCGCAAGCTTTCCGCCTGACTCGGTGAAATCCCCCAAAATCCCAATGCTTACCGGCCTGCTATAAAAACCCTCACGGCCGGCGAGTCCTGCGTCGCATTTTCTCCTCCCTCCCTGTAGCTTATCTCGTCTTCTTCTACCACAATCGCTAATGGCACAGGTCCGTCTTCGTCGCTCAGCCACTCCGCCATCATCAGAGGACAGCTCCAGCTGAGAGGTTACATCGCGGCGGCGGCGCAGTCCCCGGTGTAGTGTAGTGCGCGTGGCGTCCCTGTTGGGTGTGCGCGGAACACCCACCACACGCTCCGCCGCTGGTGCCCGTCAGCAGTTGTTGCCGGCCGCCGTTGCCGCCACACCACCATCAAAAGCCAGGGCCATCGTTCGCTCCACCGCCGCGGCCCGAAGGCGGGAGGTGGCCGTCGTGGCCGCCACCCCACTGCCGGCCACTGTGGCCATCACCCGCTCCGCCACCTCGGCTCAAAGGCGGGAGGTGTTGGTCGTGGCCGCCACCCCGTCGTCGGCCGCCGTGGCCGCCAGCCCACTGTCGACCATCGGGGTCATCACCTGCTCCGCCACCACCGCCCGAAGGCGGGAGGCGGAGGTGGATGCCCGCACGTGCGTCAGCGACCTTGTGCGCTACACCAAGTTCCTGCGGGAGGAGGAGGAGCGCCTCGTCGAGCACGCAAAGAGCCTTACCGCCACCGTGGCCGTGGCACACGCCGCCTCAGAGGTGAGGAATCAGGAGATCTACTAGGAGAACCACCGCTTCGAGAGGGGTCGTCTGGAGCGGCAGAGGGCGTTCGTGGTGAGTGTCGCTGAAGCTGCAACAACGGCAGGCACCGTATTGCGGTTGCCCAGCTCGTCGGTAGGCTCCTCCTCCTCCACCTCTTACTAAGCGTGCTCGGCAGAGGAGAGGCAGCCGTAAGTAGTACAAAGCCCCTCCATAGTAGTAGTAGTATTTAGGGGCTATTTTGTTCAGTTCATCTGACTATAGATGTGGTGGGACTGTACAACGTACTTAAAATTAGCTAGTATATATATAGTTGAACTAGCTATTTCAGTACGTGGTTGGCAACAATTGGGGAAAAGTTTAGTCGGTTCAGCTGTCGAGTTGAACAGTTTGTATAAATTAAGAACGACTGCTTAATATATGAATGAAATCTATGCTTAATCACTAAATTTTAGTTGCAAATATTAGATACTGCTAGTGATTTTTAGCTTCATATTTTGACAGATCGCAGTGTTACAAGGTTGAAAAATGGCAATGTTACTAGATCAGCAAATGTCAATCTTTCCAGCTTGACAAATGGTAATAGACCCAATATGACAGATGCAAATCGCACCCAATTGTTCGTAAGTGGTTGCACACGGGTCATCCAAAAGAACCGTTTGTGTTGACGAGATGCACAAATCCCGCTCTCACATTGCATCATGTCGTCCCGGTGTCGACGGGCGGGGCGCGGGAGGACGGCAGCTGGCGGCGCTGAGAGGTAGCGTTCGACGGTGGCGTCCCATGCCGCTGAGGGGGGGCACGCGCACGGAGAGGAAGGCGGGCGGCCATGGAAGTCAAAGGGCTCGCTTTCCAGTGAGCCTACGCAGCGTACAGCTCGCACGCTTCCCGGTGAGCCTGTGCATTTGAGGACAGCTTGCACGCCTCTCGGTCAGCCTGCGCACCGGACTATGCACGCACACCCCCCGTTCAGTCAAGGTCAAGCATCTGTCTACACGGCACCTCCTACAGCCATTAAAACCAAGACACATGGCGTCACGTGAATGGTTAACACAACGCACACGGTTTGAATTATACAAATGTTTGAGATATTAAAGTGGCAGCTATTTTTTCAAAATGCCTTTGTTGGCTGTCATTATTCGAGTGCGCCTTCTCTCAAAATGGACACGAAAAATACCACAGCATGTCGGGTGCCATTCCATGATAGAATGCCAAGTTTCATGAATTTCAGACGAGTTTTGGATTTACTAGAATTTAACAATAAAGTATCTCAACGTTTTTCCTGCAATCAACGGTGCCCTGGTGTTTGAAATTCATTCCCATTTCTTGCATGGGACCTAAGCATGCACCCAAGGACACAGATTTGATTTTTCAACCAATTTATACGCACTGGAGCATGTGCATGTAGTTCAAATTTGAATTATGCACATAAATGCATTGAAAACTCAGTTAATGCATAGAAATGTCCAAACGAACCCTGAAAAATCACAAAAATTGACACAACACTCCTGTTGTTCTATGTTGACACGAGAGAAAATTTGAAAGCAATAAGAGGCAATGGATATCGTTTCGTCCCCAAAGGTGTGATGTTACCTACCGAAACCATCATGCTTGTTGTGAGAAGCTCTGGTTTGTGAGAAGCATATACCCAAACCTGCCCCAAATGGGACAAAATTTTTACCATGGCATGTTGATGCCGCTCCATGATAGTATGCCAAGTTTCATGAATTTTAGACAAGTTTTGGATTTACAAGAATTTAAAAACCAGGCATCTCAATGTTTTGCCGGCAATCAACAGCGCCCTGGTGTTTGAAATTCATTCCCATTTCTGCATGGGACCTAAGCATGCACCAAAGGACACATATTTGATTTTTGAACCAATTTATATGCACTGGAGCATGTGCATGTAGTTCAAATTTGAATTATGCACATAAATGCATGGAAAACTTAGTTAATGCATAAAAATGTCCAAACGAACCCCGAAAATCACAAAAATTGACACAACACTCCTGTTGTTCTATGTTGACACGAGAAAAAATTTGGAAGCAATAAGAGGCAATGGATATCGTTCCGTCCCCAAAGGTGGGGCGTTCCCTACCGAAACCGTCATGGTTGTTGTGAGAAGCATATACCCAAACCTTCCCCAAATGGGACAAAAATTTTACCATGACATGTTGATGCCGCTCCATGATAGCATGCCGAGTTTCATGAATTTCAGACGAGTTTTGGATTTACTAGAATTTAAAAATAAAGTATCTCAACGTTTTGCCGACAATCAACGGTGCCTTGGTGTTTGAAATTCATTCCCATTTCTTGCATGGGACCTAAACATGCACCCAAGGACACATATTTGAATTTTCAACCAATTTATATGCACTGGAGCATGTGCATGTAGTTCAAATTTGAATTATGCACATAAATGCATTGAAAACTCAATTAATGCATAAAAATGTCCAAACAAACCCCGAAAAATCACAAAAATTGACACAACACTCCTGTTGTTCTATGTTGACACGAGAGAAAATTTGAAAGCAATAAGAGGCAATGGATATCGTTTCATCCCCAAAGGTGGGACATTCCCTACCGAAACCATCATGCTTGTTGTGAGAAGCTCTGGTTTGTGAGAAGAATATACCCAAACCTGCCCCAAATGGGACTAAAATTGTACCAAGTTTCATGAATTTCAGACGAGTTTTGGATTTACTAGAATTTAAAAACCAGGCATCTCAATGTTTTGCCGACAATCAATAGTGCCCTGGTGTTTGAAATTCATTTCCATTTCTTGCGTCTGACCTAAGCATGCACCCAAGGACATAGATTTGATTTTTCAACCAATTTACATGCACTGGAGCATGTGCATGTAGTTCAAATTTGAATTATGCACATAAATGCATTGAAAACTCAGCTAATGCATAAAAATGTCCAAATGAACCCCGAAAAATCACAAAAATTGACACAACACTCCTATTGTTCTATGCTGACACGAGAAATTTTTTGGAAGCAACAGGAGGCAATGGATATTGTTTCGTCCCCAAAGGTGGGACGTTCCCTACCGAAACCATCATGCTTGTTGTGAGAAGCATATACCCAAACCTGCCCCAAATGTGACAAAATTTACCACGGCATGTTGATGCCGCTCCATGATAGCATGCCAAGTTTCATGAATTTCAGACGAGTTTTGGATTTACTAGAATTTAAAAACCAGGTATCTCAATGTTTGCGGCTGAGTGACGATGGTAGGGTGTTTGACATTTATTCCCATTTCTTGCATGGGACCTAAGCAGGCAACCAAGGACATAGATTTGAATTTTCAACTAATTTATATGCATTAGAGCTTGTGCCTGTAGTTCAAATTTGAATTATGCGCATGAATGCATAGAAATTCAGTTAATTTATAAAAATGTCCAAGCGAACCCCGAAAAATCCCAAAAATTGACACAACACTCCTGTTGTTCTATGTTGACACTAGGAAAAAAATTGAAATCGAGAAGAGGCAACGGATATCGTTTCGTCCAGAAAGGTGAAACGTTCCCTACCGAAACCATCACACTTGTTGTGAGAAGCTCTGGTTTATGAGAAGCTTATACCCAAACTTGCCCCAAATGGGACAAATTTTTTACCATGGCATGTTGATGTCGCTCCATGATAGCATGCCAAGTTTCATGAATTTCGGACGAATTTTGGATTTACTAGAATTACAAAAGCAAGTACGTTGACATTTGCCGGAGAGCCACGGTGCCGTGGTTTTCGAATTTCATCCCCATTTCTTGCATGGGAGATAAGCATAAACCCATGGACACATATATGATTTCACAACCCATGTTGGTGCACCAGAGCATGTGCATGTAGTTTAATTTTGAATTGTGCACCTGAAATGGCTAGAAAACAAATTTAATGTATAAAATGTTCAAACGAACCCTGAATAATTCCAATTCTTTTACGACACATTGCATGTTCACTCCAGATAAAAGGTCTAGCAATTCAAACATGTCCATTGCCGCTGTGACCCCATTATGTAATTCAAATCAAGATGAAAAATCAAGTAGATCGCACACAGTTTATTATCACCAACCGTGTGAGATGCAGCACAAAATATCCTGGAGCACCGTCGGTGTGTAGTACGCCTATGGCTTACGCGAGAAGGTGCGTCGGCTACAGTCCACAACCGGCGTCTCAAGCACACTAGCTCACTCCCCAAATATCATTTCACTGTTCAATCGTCGCCAGTGAAAGATGGGCACGTGGACCCGTGTCGTGAGGGCAACTTCGGTGGCCCACTCCGGCGAGAGCGCGACCGCAGCCGCCATGCGCGTGCTAACAAGGTGCATGAGCGCGGCCGCAATCTGCGACCGGGCGGCAAAGGCAGCCCAAACGGCCGTTGTTGCTTCTCAGGTGGCGGCAGCAACATCTGCCTCGGGGATAGCAACTGGTGAGAGTGGCACAACAGCTGTCCATTCCGCAGCGGCGGCCTTAGCCCCAATGGAGGCCGCCCACGACCATGTCGAGGCCGCCCACGCCCAGCTCCTGACGGTCACCGCACAAATCGAATGAAGCTTCTCCGACAATGGTCGGCAACCCACGACAGAAGAGCTGGCAATCGCCGAGAGCGTTCAAGCAGCCGTCCGTTCCTCCGCCGCATACCTTGCGACGACGGAGCCCATCCAAGCCCAGATCGCGTCCTCCCACGCCCAGCTCGTGGCGGCCTTTTCCAAAGAGATGGCGGACGTGGATGGCGAGATGCTTGCCGAGTATGGTGCGATGGATGCCATGGAGTCCCTTCCCCAGGAGACCGTCGGGCGTGAGCTGGACATGGAGGCGGCAGCGGAGATCGACGAGCACCAGTCGTAGTAGTACTCTCTGTTTTGCTTAATTAAGAGCGTCAGTCTTTAATTTGTTAGAGTAATGTTTAGGTCAGGTAGCTCTGTTTAATTGCTGACGTGGATGCAATGACATGGGTGTGCTGTAGTCTCCTTTGTGTACCCAAGTTATGCAATGACGTGGATGACCACTGTAACCATGGAAATTCGAACCAAAATTTTTGACGTTCAAACTCATCACACACGGGTTAAGCTATCTGAATCGTTTGTGATGTTCACATATCGTACACAGTTCTGAATAAGGGACCGTGTCTGATGACACTTTGCGCGCCAGTTTTTTCGCCTTCCTTTCCAAGTTGAAACCTTCACTCCTTGCTTGCAGCGCCACCTCCTCGTCGGTGACCCTCCTTCACGCTGCTCTGCCTCGTCTACCCAGGCAGGTAATCCACACCTGACTCCCATCCTCCTCCTTCCACATCCCACATGCCCCGACTGCCGGCGCGAGCGCGACACCTTCCACCCGAATCACCGACCCCTCCACCAAATAAGCGCCGCCCTAAGCCATGGTGCACGCAGTATAGCCAGGATCTCAAGGAGAATTTGGCAGCGGAGAAGCAAATCATGGCCGCACGCGCGGATGAGGTCGCGATGGCTGCCATTCGTGCCGACCCCCAGATCTTGGAGGAGCACCTTGCCATTTGCTAGCTATGCCAGTTAAGCATGCTCGGTTTACCCGTTGCATGTGCTGCTCCTGCCTTTCCTTCACAAATTCGAGTGAATTGTGCTATCTAATTTTACCATGCAATTTGTTGCTCTAGTGTATATGTTCTATATGTCGTGCAGTGTGGTGCTCACTTATTAACTGTTTTGTTAATTAGTTGTCGTCTTTAGTTAACTGTTTGGTTCAATTCTGCAAATGTGATGTTCAATTATTCAGGCTGCAATTTTGTATTGTCTTCCATGTGAGAAATAAATCGAATTTATCTTTACAAAATACATGAGAAACAAATACAATTGCTATATTTCCAAGTTGTCAAGCATGCTTGGTTTGGTTATACATTGTGCAATGTGGTGCTCAGTTAACGTTTGGTCCATTTGTGTTGTGGTGTTTAGTTAACTGTTTGGTTCAATTCTGCAATGCGATGTTCAATAGTTGTGGGTGCATTCTGTTATTGTATACCATGTGAGGAATAAATTGAATTTGGCTGTAGTAAATACATGAGAAACAAATACAATTGCTAGAATTGGCTGTAGTTAACTGTTTGGTTAACTGTCTGATATTCTATTAGGAGTATGTTATATTGTGCAATGTGGTGCTCAATTAATGTTTGGTTTATTTGTTGTGGTGTTTAGTTAACTGCTTGGTTCAATTCTGCAATGCGATGTCCAATTGTCGTGGGTAGAATTTTGTATTGTTGTGCATGTGAGGAATAAATCGAATTTGGCTGCACTAAATACATGAGAAACATATACAAGTGCTATATTTCCTAGTTCTTAATCATGCTTGGTTTGGATAAATGGGTTTTCCATGTGGCTTGAATTAATTTGATGAATCTGCAATGTGCTTATTTTTCATCAACATACTTTACTGATAGCATGCGAACCCTTACTTAACCTGATGACTAACTACCTTATATGTGTTGCAGGGAAACAATGGGAAGCACTGAGGTTTACAATCGAGGTTAGCACGTGCATGGTCCATTGTCTAAGCACATTATTGTGCAATTGCATGAACCATTCTAATATTTAGGTTTTTAACATTTTGGTCTTGCACATGTAGGTCCTGATGTCAGAGGTTTTGACCCACTGTTCGACCGTTTTTGCATATGGGGAAATGAGTTGTCCATGAATATCAATCAAATCAAGAAACTCAGAAAGATTGTTAGGATAAAGAAATTAGCGACAAAAAACAACAAGATCTTTGTCTGCACAATGAACAAGACACCAGTTCACTACAAGATGGTACTAACTATTATACCTTGCCTTTTTTTAATTCCTTTGCCCCATTTCCAATATAGAGAAGATATTTATGCACATCCTTGTTTTCAGGCCTTTCCAAAGCAGTTCACTGATGATTACCTCTCAAACCACCTCTATGTTCAGGAGGCGAGGAAGGTTTTCATACAACACCCACGATTAAATATTGAAGTGTTCCTGAAGAGGATGAAGGACGCACGGTCAATCATCCACATGTTGGGGAACGTAGCAATAATTCAAAATTTTCCTACGTGTCACCAAGATCAATCTAGGAGATGCTAGGAACGAGAGAGAGGGAGTGCATCTTCATACCCTTGAAGATCGCTAAGCGGAAGCGTTACAAGAACGCGGTTGATGGAGTCGTACTCGTGGCGATTCAAATCGCGGAAGATCCGATCTAGCGCCGAACAGACGGCGCCTCCGCGTTCAACACACATACAGCCCGAGGACGTCTCCTCCTTCTTGATCTAGCAAAGGGGAGAGGAGAAGTTGAGGGAGAACTCCAGCAGCACGACGGCGTGGTGGCAATGGAGCTTGTGGTTCTCCGGCAGAGCTTCGCTAAGCACTACGGAGGAGGAGGAGGAGTTGGAGGAGGAGAGGGTTGCGCCAGGCAAGAGGTGCGGCTGCCCTCCCACCCCTCCACTATATATAGGGGCAATGGGAGAGGGGGAGGCGCCCTAGGGTTTCACCTAGGGGGCGGCGGCCAAGCAGATTGGATCTCCCTAGGGAAAATCCTAGGGAGACTTGCCCCCCAAGCCAAGCAGGTGGAGGCTTGCCTCCCAAGCCAGGTGGAGGCGCCCCACCTCCCCAAGTAACATGGGAAAGGGTGTGGGGGGCGCACCACCCCTTAGTGGGCTGGTTTGCCCCTCCCCTTTGGCCCATGAGGCCCTCCAACACTTGCCGGGGCTCCCAAACACCTTTCAGTCATGCTGGCCATAGCCTGGTACCCCCGGAACACTTCCGGACTCCAATACGCTTCGTCCAATATATCGATCTTCACCGCCGGACCATTCCGGAACTCCTCGTGATGTCCGGGATCTCATCCGGGACTCCAAAAAACCTTCGGTAACCACATACTATTTCCCATAACAACTCTAGCGTCACCAAACCTTAAGTGTGTAGACCCTACGGGTTCGGGAACCATGCAGACATGACCGAGACACCTCTCCGGCCAATAACCAATAGCGGGATCTGGATACCCATATTGGCTCCCACATGTTCCACGATGATCTCATCGGATGAACCACGATGTCGGGGATTCAATCAATCCCGTATACAATTCCGTTTGTCAATCGGTATGTTACTTGCCCGAGATTCGATCGTCGGTATCCCAATACCTCGTTCAATCTCGTTACCGGCAAGTCACTTTACTCGTTCCGTAATGCATGATCCCGTGACTAACTACTTAGTCACATTGAGCTCATTATGATGATGCATTACCGAGTGGGCCCAGAGATACCTCTCCGTCATACGGAGTGACAAATCCCAGTCTTGATTCGTACCAACCCAAAAGACACTTTCGGAGATACCTGTAGTGTACCTTTATAGCCACCCAGTTACGTTGTGACGTTTGGTACACTCAAAGCATTCCTACGGTATCCGGGAGTTGCACAATCTCATGGTCTAAGGAAATGATACTTGACATTAGAAAAGCTCTTAGCAAACGAACTACACGATCTTGTGCTATGCTTAGGATTGGGTCTTGTCCATCACATCATTCTCCTAATGATGTGATCCCGTTATCAATGACATCCAATGTCCATGGTCAGGAAACCATAACCATCTATTGATCAACGAGCTAGTCAACTAGAGGCTTACTAGGGACATGTTGTGGTCTATGTATTCACACATGTATTACGGTTTCCAGTTAATACAATTATAGCATGAACAATAGACAATTAGCATGAACAAGGAAATACAATAATAACCATTTTATTATTGCCTCTAGGGCATATTTCCAACAGTCTCCCACTTGCACTAGAGTCAATAATCTAGTTCTCATCACTATGTGATTGTAATGAATCCAACACCCATGGGGTTTGTTCATATCTTGCTTGTGAGAGAGGTTATTAGTCAACGGGTCAGAACCTTTTAGATCTGTGTGTGCTTTACAAATCTCTATGTCATCTTGTAGATGCAGCTACCACGCGCTACTTGGAGCTATTCCAAATAACTGCTCTACTATACGAATCCGGTTTACTACTCAGAGTCATCCGGATTAGTGTCAAAGTTTGTATCGACGTAACCCTTTACGACGAACTCTTTTACCACCTCCATAATCGAGAAAATTCCTTAGTCCACTAGTTACTAAGGATAAGTTCGACCGCTGTCATGTGATCCATTCCTGGATCACTATTGTACCCCTTGACTAACTCATGGCAAGGCACACTTCAGGTGCGGTACACAACATAGCATACTGTAGAGCCTACGTCTAAAGCATAGGGGACGACCTTCATCCTTTCTCTCTCTTCTGCCGTGGTCAGGTCTTGAGTCTTACTCAATACTCACACCTTGTAACACAGCCAAGAACTCCTTCTTTGCTGATCTATTTTGAACTCCTTCAAAATCCTGTCACGGTATGCATTCATTTGAAAGTACTATTAAGCGTTTTCGATCTATCCTTATAGATCTTGATGCTCAATGTTCAAGTAGCTTAATCCAGGTTTTCCATTGAAAAACACTTTTCAAATAACCCTGTATGTTTTCCAGAAATTCTACATCATTTTTGATCAACAATATGTCAACAACATATACTCATCAGAAATTCTATAGTGCTCCCACTCACTTCTTTGGAAATACAAGTTTCTCATAAACTTTGTATAAACCCAAAATCTTTGATCATCTCATCAAAGCGTACATTACAACTCCGAGATGCTTACTCCAATCCTTAGAAGGATTGCTGGAGCTTTGCATACTTGTTAGCATCTTTCAGGATTGACAAAACCTTCTGGTTGTATCACATACAACCTTTCCTCAAGAAAATCGTCGAGGAAACAATGTTTTAACATCCTATCTGCAAGATTTCATAAATAATGCAGTAACTGCTAATATCAACAGATTCTTAGCATCGCTACGAGTGAGAAAATCTCATCGTAGTCAACTCCTTGAACTTGTCGGAAAACATCTTAACGACAAGTCGAGCTTTCTTAATGGTGACACTTACCATCATTGTTCGTCTTCCTTTTAAAATCCATCTGCACCCAACAGCCTTATGACCATCAAGTAGTTCTTCCAAAGTCTATACTTTGGTTTTATACATGGATCCTCTCTCGGATTTTATGGCCTCAAGCCATTCGTCGGAATCTGGGCCCACCATCGTTTCTCCATAGCTCGTAGGTTCATTGTTGTCTAGCAACATGACTTCCAAGACAGGATTACGTACCACTCTGAAGTAGTACGCTTCCTTGTCGTCCTACGAGGTTTGGTAGTGACTTGATCCGTAGTTTCATGATCACTATCACAAGCTTCCACTTCAGTTGGTGTAGGTGCCACAGGAACAACTTCCTATGCCCTGCTACACACTAGTTGAAGTGACGGTTCAATAACCTCATCAAGTCTCCACCATCCTCCCACTCAATTCTTTTGAGAGAAACTTTTCCTCGAGAAAGGACCCGTTTCTAGAAACAATCACTTTGCTTCCGGATCTAAAATAGGAGGTATACCCAACTATTTTGGGTATTCTATGAAGATGCATTTATCCGGTTTGGGTTCGAACTTATCAGCCTGAAACTTTTCCACATAAGTGTCGCAGCCCCAAACTTTTAAGAAATGACAGCTTAGGTTTCTCTAAACCATAGTTCATACGGTGTCGTCTCAACGGAATTGCGTGGTGCCCTATTTAAAGTGAATGTGGTTGTCTCTAATGCCTAGCCCATAAACAATAGTGGTAATTTGATAAGAGACATCATGGTATGCACCATATCCAATAGGGTGCAGTTATGATGTTCGGACACACCATCACACTATGGTGTTCCAGGCGGTATTAGTTGTGAAACAATTTCCACAATGTCTTAATTGTGTGCCAAACTCATAACTCAGATATTCATCTCTATGATCATATCACAGACATTTTATCCTCTTGTCACGACGATCTTCAACTTCACTCTGAAATTACTTAAACCTTTCAACAATTCAGACTTGTGTTTCATCAAGTAAATATTCTTAGCATCTACTCAAATCATCTGTGAAGTAAGAACATAACGATATCCACTGCGTGCCTCAGCACTCATTGGACTGCACACATCAGATGTATTACTTCCAACAAGTTGCTCTCTTGTTCCATCTTACTGAAAACGAGGCCTTTCAGTCATCTTGCCCATGTGGTATGATTTGCATGTCTCAAGTGATTCAAAATCAAGTGAGTCCAAACGATCCATCTGTATGGACTTTCTTCATGCATATATACTAATAGACATGGTTCGCATGTCTCAATCGTTTCAAAAACGAGTGAGTCCAAAGATCCATCAACATGGAGCTTCTTCATGCGTTTTATACCAATATGACTCAAGTGACAGTGCCACAAGTATGTGGTACTATCATTACTATCTTATATCTTTTGGCATGAACATGTGTATCACTACGATCGAGATTCAATAAACCATTCATTTTAGGTGCAAGACCATTGAAGGTATTATTCAAATAGACAGAATAACCATTATTCTCCTTAAATGAATAACCGTATTGCGATAAACATAATCCAATCATGTCTATGCTCAACGCAAACACCAAATAAAAATTATTTAGGTTTAACACCAATCCCGATGGTAGAGGGAGCGTGCGATGTTTGATCACATCAACCTTGGAAACACTTCCAACACATATCACCATCTCACCTTTAGCTAGTCTCCGCGGCCTTTTATTTCGAGTTACTAACACTTAGCAACCAAACCGGTATTTATTACCCTGGTGCTACTAGGAGTACTAGTAAAGTACACAATAATATAACGTATATTCAAAATACTTCTGTCGACCTTGCCAGCCTTCTCATCTACCAAGTATCTAGGGTAGTTCTGCTTCAGTGACCGTTCCCCTCATTACAGAAGCACTTAGTCTCGGGTTTGGGTTCAACCTTGGGTTTCTTCACTAGAACAGCAACTGATTTGCCGTTTCATGAAGTATCCCTTCTTTCCCTTGCCCTTCTTGAAACTAGTGGTTTTACTAACCGTCAACAATTGATGCTCCTACTTGATTTCTACTTTCGCGGTGTCAAACATCACGAATTGCTCAAGGATCATCATGTCTATCCCTGATATGTTATAGTTCATCACGAAGCTCTAATAGCTTGGTGGCAGTGACTATGGAGAACCATCACTATCTCATCTGGAAGATTAACTCCCACTCGATTCAAGCGATTGTAGTACTCAGACAATCTGAGCACATGCTCAACGATTGAGCTTTTCTCCCTTAGTTTGCAGGCTTAAGAAACTTGTCAGAGGTCTCATACCTCTTGACGTGGGCACTAGTCTGAAATCCCAATTTCACTCTTTGGAACATCTCATATGTTCCGCGACGTTTCAAAAACGTTTTTGGCGCCTCAATTCTAAACCGTTAGCATTACGCACTGAACTATCACGTAGTCATCAAAACGTGTATGTCAGATGTTCACAACATCCAGAGACGATGCTCGAGGTTCACACACCGAGCGGTGCATTAAGGACATAGGCCTTCTGCGCAACAATGAGGATAATCCTCAGTTTACGGACCCAGTCCGCATAATTTCTACTATCAACTTTCAACTAAATTTTCTCTAGGAACATATCTTAAACAGTAGAACTAAAGCGTAAGCTACGACATAATTTGCAAAGACCTTTTGACTATGTTCATGATAATTAAGTTCATCTAATTATTTAATGAACTCCCACTCAGATAGACATCCCTCTAGTCATCTAAGTGATACATGATCCGAGTCAACTAGGCCGTGTCCGATCATCACGTGAGACGGACTAGTCATCATCGGTGAACATCTCCATGTTGATCGTATCTACTATACGACTCATGTTCGACCTTTCGGTCTCTTGTGTTCCGAGGCCATGTCTGTACATGCTAGGCTCGTCAAGTCAACCTAAGTGTTTCGCATGTGTAAATCTGGCTTACACCCGTTGTATGCGAACGTTAGAATCTATCACACCCGATCATCACGTGGTGCTTCGAAACAACGAACCTTCGCAACGGTGCACAGTTAGGGGGAACACATCTCTTGAAATTTTAGTGAGGGATCATCTTATTTATGCTACCGTCGTTCTAAGCAAATAAGATGTAAACATGACAAACATCACATGCAAATCATAAAGTGACATGATATGGCCAGCATCATCTTGCGCCTTTTGATCTCCATCTTCGAGGCGCGGCATGATCACCTTCATCACCGGCATGACACCATGATCTCCATCATCATGATCTCCATCATCGTGTCTTCATGAAGTTGTCTCGCCAACTATTACTTCTACTACTATGGCTAACGGTTAGCAATAAAGTAAAGTAATTACATGGCGTTTTTCATTGACACGCAGGTCATACAATAAATTAAGACAACTCCTATGGCTCCTGCCGGTTGTCATACTCATCGACATGCAAGTCGTGATTCCTATTACAAGAACATGATCAATCTCATACATCACATATATATAATTCATCACATCCTTTTGGCCATATCACATCACATACCATACCCTGCAAAAACAAGTTAGACGTCCTCTAATTGTTGTTGCATGTTTTACGTGGCTGCTATGGGTTTCTAGCAAGAACGTTTCTTACCTACGCAAAGGCCACAACGGTGATATGCCAATTTCTATTTACCCTTCATAAGGACCCTCTTCATCGAATCCGATCCGACTAAAGTGGGAGAGACAGACACCCGCTAGCCACCTTATGCATCAAGTGCATGTCAGTCGGTGGAACCTGTCTCACGTAAGTGTACGTGTAAGGTCGGTCCAGGCCGCTTCATCACACAATGTCGCCGAATCAAGATAAGACTAGTAACGGCAAGCAAATTGAACAAATCATCGCCCACAACTACTTTGTGTTCTACTCGTGCATAGAATCTACGCATAGACCTAGCTCATGATACCACTGTTGGGGAACATAGCAATAATTCAAAATTTTCCTACGTGTCACCAAGAACAATCTAGGAGATGCTAGCAACGAGAGAGAGGGAGTGCATCTTCATACCCTTGAAGATCGCTAAGCGGAAGCGTTACAAGAACGCAGTTGATGGAGTCGTACTCGCGGCGATTCAAATCGCGGAAGATCCGATCTAGCGCCGAACGGACGGCGCCTCCGCGTTCAACACACGTACAGCCCGGGGACATCTCCTCCTTCTTGATCCAGCAAGGGGAGAGGAGAAGTTGAGGGAGAACTCCAGCAGCACGACGGCGTGGTGGCAATGGAGCTTGTGGTTCTCCGGCAGAGCTTCGCTAAGCACTACGGAGGAGGAGGAGGAGTTGGAGGAGGAGAGGGCTGCGCCAGGCAAGAGGTGTGGTTGCCCTCCCACCCCTCCACTATATATAGGGGCAAGGGGAGAGGGGGAGGCACCCTAGGGTTTCACCTAGGGGGCGGCGGCCAAGCAGATTGGATCTCCCTAGGGAAAATCCTAGGGAGACTTGCCCCCCAAGCCAAGCAGGTGGAGGCTTGCCTCCCAAGCCAGGTGGAGGCGCCCCACCTCCCCAAGTAATGTGGGAAAGGGTGTGGGGGGCGCACCACCCCTTAGTGGGCTGGTTTGCCCCTTCCCCTTTGGCCCATGAGGCCCTCCAACACTTGCCGGGGCTCCCGAAACACCTTTCAGTCATGCTGGCCATAGCCTGGTACCCCCGGAACACTTCCGGACTCCAATACGCTTCGTCCAATATATCGATCTTCACCGCGGGACCATTCCGAAACTCCTCGTGATGTCCGGGATCTCATCCGAGACTCCGAAAAACCTTCGGTAACCACATACTATTTCCCATAACAACTCTAGCGTCACCGAACCTTAAGTGTGTAGACCCTACGGGTTCGGGAACCATGCAGACATGACTGAGACACCTCTCCGGCCAATAACCAATAGCGGGATCTGGATACCCATATTGGCTCCCACATGTTCCACGATGATCTCATCGGATGAACCACGATGTTGGGGATTCAATCAATCCCGTATACAATTCCGTTTGTCAATCGGTATGTTACTTGCCCGAGATTCGATCGTCGGTATCCCAATACCTCGTTCAATCTCGTTACCGGCAAGTCACTTTACTCATTTCGTAATGCATGATCCCGTGACTAACTACTTAGTCACATTGAGCTCATTATGATGATGCATTACCGAGTGGGCCCAGAGATACCTCTCCGTCATACGGAGTGACAAATCCCAGTCTCGATTCGTGCCAACCCAACAGACACTTTCGGAGATACCTGTAGTGCACCTTTATAGCCACCCAGTTACGTTGTGACGTTTGGTACACCCAAAGCATTCCTACGGTATCCGGGAGTTGCACAATCTCATGGTCTAAGGAAATGATACTTGACATTAGAAAAGCTCTAGCAAACAAACTACACGATCTTGTGCTATGCTTAGGATTGGGTCTTGTCCATCACATCATTCTCCTAATGATGTGATCCCGTTATCAATGACATCCAATGTCCATGGTCAGGAAACCATAACCATCTATTGATCAACGAGCTAGTCAACTAGAGGCTTACTAGGGACATGTTGTGGTCTATGTATTCACACATGTATTACGGTTTCCAGTTAATACAATTATAGCATGAACAATAGACAATTATCATGAACAAGGAAATACAATAATAACCATTTTATTATTGCCTCTAGGGCATATTTCCAACACCACAGGCACTGGCCTAAAGTTGCAAAGACCTTCAACATGAATGAAGGCTCAATATTCGCCTTCCGCTTCAGCAGTTTTCCAGATGAGATGCACCCGTCTATGATGCTAATTTCGAAAGGTTCTACATGTTGCATGTGAAACTTGGTGCTGGCGTAGTTGTGTAATGGGGTAGCTGAGTGCTGAAGCTATATCATGTTGTACTCTGATGTATTTCAGTTATGAAATTCTGCTTCCTTAATATGGAAATGAAATATATTATGTGCTTAATATGAATGTCAATTAGATTAATAAATGGATTATTAATAATAGGGAAATTAGCCTCCTAATGGCGAATTAGCCTGCTAATTGGGTTTTGCTATTGCAAACAGTTATTGAAAAAATACCGTGGGCTATGACCTCAGGCAACGCACACAGTTTCTAGGAGTAAACCGTATTGGATCAATGAACAATCACAGACGACTTTCTCTTGAAAACTGTTTGCGTTAGGCCACCTTGCGCAAACATTTACCACATAAAAACTGTGTGTGATGGACAGCCTTTGCCACACAGTTTCTTCTACGGACCGTGTGTGATACATTCAATAACGCAAACGATTTAACGGGAAAAATTGTGTGTGATGTACCTGTGAACGGAAACGTTTTCCTTGGAGCGACTGTGTGGGATGTACATACGAACGAAAATGTTTAGCGGGGACTGACTGTGTGGGATGTACTTGCGACCGGAAACAATTTCGCTTGTATAATTGTATTTTTTAGCTCTACTGTACGTATTTCCGTATTTGAGCGCTCACCGGTCGCACACAACCTCATCTTACCGAGCGTGTATGGGAAGGACCCCCTATCACCCACACTCACTAGGCAATGGTTCCAAATGCCCTCACGGAAAGGGGTTAAAAACCGTTTGTATAGCACCAACGCGCACCAGTGTTATCTCTACTGTACTACATCATCCTCTCCTCTTTGAGGAAATCCCAACGCAGCTCACAAGTAGCAGTCTGCGTTGGAGATGCCCTAAGGACTTTAAGCTCTTTAATTTGGCGATGCTGGCTAAGCAAGCCTGGCACCTCCTGCAACATCCAAAGAGTCTGAGTGCTCGAGTGGTTAAAAGCATATACTATCAGAATGTTTCTATCCTTGATGCTCCTCCCGGTAGCCACCCGAGTCAAGTTTGGAGAGGTATTTGAAAGGAAGAGACACACTGAGACAAGGATTGATACGCCACATTGGTAATGGGGAGAATACAAGAATTTGGGATGATAATTGGCTTCATCAGAATGAGATGACAAGACCTTATGGCTGTTGTAAGTGCATCTAGTGCCCCTTAGTGATTTTGGTGTATTGAAGACTTATAGGTTAAGGGACTAATGTGTTTGTGAGTGTACACAGGTCTATAATTCTATGAGGAGTTTGATATTTATGATGAAAGTCGACCCTAAAAATGAATTTCTTCTGCTGAAGACTTTGGTTTTCTTGAAGACTTTGAAAGTGAAGAAATTGGTGTGACCTTGAAGACTTGACATTCATGCGAGGATTATGAAGCGTGAAGACTTTGTTTTCGTAGTTTCATTTTGTCTTTCTCGAGTCATAGGAAACATCGTACTGTTAAAGGGGGTCGAGGTAAAACTAAGGAAAAGTTTCCAAGTGATGCTCATCTCAAAATCCTACACCTACCCAATCCTTTCGAGTGAATCCATTGGAAATCTCATACAGTTCAATCAATTTCTTCAGTGACAGAGACAAATATCTTCTGTTCTCCGAGGAATTTGTTCTGACTGAGGAGTTAGGAATTCGCCAGTGCGGATTGCCTACAAGTGAGGAACATGATAGCCCTGAGGAATTTGAGACCTCAAATTTCCGACCGTTGCTGTGCTACGCGCCAGCTATCCCAAAATTTCCTACCCACCTAACGGTCATATCATTGAAGGACATTTATGTCTTATCATGTCAGGCTGCTCCTAGGCTATAAATAGCCGCCCCTACACGCACTAGCTGGTTGGCTGCTCCGAGAGAAACTGACACTTGTCATTGAGAGCGTCCCATCCTCTGAGGACTTTGAGCGAAAATAATCAAGTGAGGAAAACCCAAACCCAAACACCTACAAACCCAAAGTGATTGAGCATCACTGAAGAGATTGTTCCCGTGTGGATCCGACGCTTGTTACCTTTGAGGACTGTGCATCCTCTAGACAGTTAGGCGTCATGGTCTAGAGCATCCAAGAGGAAATTGTGGATCACTGAGTGACTGAGTCTGTGAAGGTTTGGAAGTCACCTGAAGACTTACCACGAGTGATTGGGCGAGGTCTGTGTGATCTTAGCTCAAGAAGAATGCAGTGAGGACTGTTTGTCCGGGACTGTGTGTCCTCAGGTTTAAATACCTAGCCGCTCCAACCAGACGTACAACTGTCACATCAATTGGAACTGGTCTACCAAATCATTGTCTTCACCAAGCTTCTGGTTCTATTTCCTCAACCCTTTCATTTCCTCATTCATGTGTTGATGATCTTGATTGTTACTGTTTAAAGACTTTGACTGAAGACTTTCTCTATTTCCTCAATCCTAATTCTTCAGTCACTTTGTCTTCAGCCTACTTATCCTGTTTACACGCGACTTGTGCTCTGTGTATGTTTCATTTCATCATGATGACTGTGCTACTATTCTGTTGTACATGCATCTGAGTACTTATTCCGCTGCTTGTAGTTCGTGACTTAGGAAATTCCTCACTTTGAATTTCCTCAGTGACGAATTTGTAAAAATCACCTATTCACCCCCTCTAGTCGACTTAACGCACTTTCAATGGGTATCAGAGCAAGGTACTCCCTTGTTCTATGTGATTTTGGTTTAACCACCTGGAGTTTTAGTTATGTCGACTGCAGGCATGATCAAGGTCTCGGCTGGATGTCCTACCTTTGATGGGATGGACTACCCCTACTGGAAGAATAAGATGCGCATGTATCTTGAGGCAATTGACAACAATCTCTGATACGTTGTGGAACATGGCATTCCCTCTGTCACACCTTCCGTGAACGCTGCTGATGTGAAGAGATTCAAGCAACTCGACTCTCAAGCAAAGAATATCATATGTGGCCATCTGAGCAAAGGGCAGTACGGCAGGGTGAGTGCTTTGGAGACTGCAAAGCTTATGTGGGATAGGTTTGTAGGGGAATGCAGCAGAAAACAAAAAAAATCGGACTTACGCACCAGCCCAGGACCACTATGGAAACTGCATACAAGGTTTGATCTTTTTCGTTACTGACTCGTAGCGCAGCGGGAAGTAGAGTCGATGACGGTCGGCGATGCAGATCCCCACAGCTAGGATTTACAACCTCCCAACTGCGAGGATGTATACCCTCATCTGCCGCTCGGACAGCCCTCCGGGAGGTGGTCGGACGGTCCCCCGGACGGTGTCGCGGACAGCCCTTCGGGAGGACCTTCGAAACTCGGACGGTCACTCGGACAGCCCTTTGGTGGGACCTTTGTAACTCGGATGGTCACACGGACAGCCCTTTGGGAGGCACTCTCGAACTAAGACCAAAACTACGATCTCTCTACAGAGTTTCACACATACGGTGTCATCTATCCGGCAGGGCTTCACCGTCCAGAACTAATTCCCACTGGAACCCAGACAACCTTTCGGCTCTACGAAACTATTTCGCGGGGAGGGAGAGAGAAGCCAGATCATTGCAATGGCATTTGTATGTGAGAAAGAGTGAGTGTGGAGAGTGCCTCTCCACCTCTATTTATAGGAAAACCCAAGGGGTAGGGGGCACATGAAAAACCGAAAATGCCCACACTTTACACATGAAGGGCATAAAGGGATGACAAGTGGAGCCCCATGGAGGAGCTGCACCCTCCAACATCCCACCTTCATGGGGCCCCCCAAAGGGGGTTCCTTGATCCCCAAGTCCTTCTAGAAGCCTTTTGGGAAAATCCCCAAAAGGTGGCTTTCCATAAATATCCCAAAAAGCACTTTCACTATTCACGATGACATTTTTCAGCGTCCGTTCGAACTGAAAATATTTATGTGGGCTTAGAACATTTCCAGTACCCACTAAAATAATTTTCAACACGTTCCGAAACAATTCTGGATTAGTGATTTTCATCTGCGAAAAGCATCTGAAGTGGTTCCCGTAGCTCCGGAGCATTTCCAGCTTTTATCCCAGAAAATTCCAGAAAATTTCCAGAATGACTCTGGCACCCTCCAAGAATTATCAGGCATGTGCCGAAACCAATTTGACTTAATAGTATATCCCGAAACAACTTTTCCGTTTCACCGAAACTCATCCGATGACCTCTCTCTGCGGAACTTTTCCGCTGTCCGAAACTTTTCCGATGTCCGAAACTTTTTCGGTGATTTTCTCTCAGACTCCCTGCCTAGTATTCAACAGATAGATGACCCTTAAGTGTGTGACCCTGTTGGTTCGTTGAAGTATAGACATGACCCGGAACCCCTTCCGATCAATGATCAACATTGGAGCCGTGGACGCCCATATTGACCCCTATACCCACACGAATAAATATTCGAGTGAACCTCCAGTTCCAGTGAGCTATTCCTGTTGCTTCGCGATATGTCACAAATACCTGAGGTGATATTTATTGCATCCCCGTGGACGAACAATTTGTCCACCATGCAAGTTACCTCATTATCGGTTTTGTTCTCTTTTCTCGTTTCCGTGTTCTGGCATCCCAGTGATCAAATCACAAGGTGTCTGGCCAGACAATTATTGGTACCGTAACACCGAGAGGGCTCGAGAATATCTCTCCATCGCCGGAGGAGCAAATCCCAATCTTGAGCTATCTTGTTACTTGCCATACTTTTCTGTGAAATCGTAAGCCGCCGTAATAGCCACCCAGTTACGGATGATGTTTAACAAACCCCAAAGTTGACGAAGCAAGCACGAAGGAACTCGATACTCTCATGGTCTAAGGAATTGTGCAACATTAACTATCTCTGTGATATTAACCATAAACTTGTGACGAAAAGAATCTCTGTAACGCCCACGATGCGGCTATATCTCCCACGTGTCGAGGCACGACTTAGAGGCATAACCGCATAGTGGTTTTGTCGCAAGAAGGGTCATCTTCACACAATCCCATGTAATGAACAAGAATGGGATAAAGAGTTGGCTTACAATCGCCACTTCACACAATACATAAATATTATTCATACATCATCCAAATACAAGCATATAGACCGACTACGGTCAAAATCCAGATGAAAATAAGATAACCCCAAATGCTAGATCCCCGATCGTCCCAACTGGGCTCCACTACTGATCATCAGGAAAAGACACATAGTAACGACCACGTTCCTCGTCGAACTCCCACTTGAGATCGACGCCATCATCTGCACTGGCATCGTCGGCACCTGCAACTGTTTGGTAGAATCTGTGAGTCACGGGGACTCAGCAATCTCACACCCGCGAGATCAAGACTATTTAAGCTTGTAGGAAAGGGTGGTGTAATGAGGTGGAGCTGCAGCGGCAAAGCATATATGGTGGCTAACTTGCGCAAATGAGAGCGAGAAGAGAAGCAACGGAACGGACGTCATCTAGCAATGACCAAGAAGTGATCCTGAACACCTACTTACGTCATACATAACTCAGACCATGTTCACTTCCCGGACTCCGCCGAGAAGAGACCATCACGGCTACACACGCAGTTGATGTATTTTAATGGGGTCAAGTAACAAGTTATCTACAACCGGACATTAACAAATTCCCATCTGCCTCATAACCGCGGGCACGGCTTTCGAAAGATAATACCCTGCAGGGGTGTCCCAACTTAGCCCAGCATAAGCTCTCATGGTCAACGAAGGATAAACCTTCTCCCGGAAAAACCCGATCAGTCTCGGAATCCCGGTTTACAAGACATCTCGACAATGGTAAAACAAGACCAGCAAAGCCGCCCGAATGTGCCGACAAATCCCGATAGGAGCTGCACATATCTCGTTCTCAGGGCACACCGAATAAGTCAAGCTATGAGTAAAACCAGACCTCGAGTTTCCCCGAGGTGGCCCCGCAGGCTGCTCGGTTCGGACCAACACTCGAAGGAGCACGGGCCCCGGGGGGGGGGTTAAAATAAGATGACCCTCGGGCTCGCGAAAACCCGGGGGAAAAGGCTTAGGCGGCAAATGGTAAAACCAAGGTTGGGCCTTGCTGGAGGAGTTTTATTCAAGGCGAACTATCAAGGGGGTCCCATAAATCACCCGACCATGTAAGGAACGCAAACTCAAGGAACATAATCCCGGTATATCAGTAACTAGGGCGGCAAGAGTGGAAAAAAACACCAGGCATAAGGCCGAGCCTTCCACCCTTTACCAAATATATATAGATGCATTAATTAAATAAGAGATATTGTGATATCCCAACATATCCATGTGCCGACATGGAACAACTTCAACTTCACCTGGAACTAGCAACGCTATAAGAAGGGCTGAGCAAAAGCGGTAGCTTAGCCAAACAACGGTTTGCTAGGAAAGGATGGTTAGGGCTGACATGGCTAAAATGGGAGACATGACATAGCAAGTGATAGGTAGCGGAGCATGGCAATAGAGCGAACAACTAGCAAAGCAAAGATAGAAGTGATTTCGAGGGGTGGTCATCTTGCCTGCAAGATTCTCAGAGTTGTCGAAAGCTTGATCCTCGTAAGCGTACTCGACAGGTTCCTCGTTCACGAACTCGTCTCCCGGCTCTACCCAAGACAAGAACACAAACAAACGGAACCACAATCAACAACGAGAAATGCACAAGCAACATGATGCAAAACATGTATGATATGCAAGATATGATATGCGATGCATATCCGTGCTCCGGAAGGAAAATGATGAACATGGTAGTAAATTGGCAAACCAAGCATGCCACTGGAAAGATGAGATGATTTCGGTCGAAATCGATATAAAGATCACCGGAATCGGATGCACGGTTTGCAAATGGCGAGCAAAACAAGAATGACACGAATCTGCGATAAACAGCAAGATAGCACTTAAAATGCAACAAGTAACAATGCTACAGCACCCCAACATAGCAACAAAGCACATGGCAGTAATCTACAGGAGATGCTTGACAAAAGATGAACACTGAGCTACGGCTAGTTCACAACATATCAAGCTCAAACTAGCATGGCAAAAGTGCAAAAGTTTACAGGTTCACAGACAGTGAAAAACTGGGCATGGCAGAAAATAGCATCAGGTAGCAATGTTCAGAGCACGAAATCAACAAGCTACATGAACTTAACATAGAAAAACAATGCATGATAGTGTTCTACTAAATGCACATGACGAAAGTCCCTTACTGACCATAAGCCAAAAAGGACCAGAAGATATGATGACAAGCATGTAAACATAGCAAGTTTCGTTATCAGGTTTCAGACTTGGCAGAAAACAGAGCATGGCAGAAATATTAATATGTAGGCCTCTTTGTGAGCTTGATGAACTCACTACAGAGCAATACATGACAAACCAAGCATACCTACAGCAAGATGGCATGTTTATGAAGCTATCCATGGCAAGAACAATTGCATAGCATGTATGGATAAACTACAATAAGCTTGGCAAGATTGCAAATCATGTTAAGAATCTGCCAGAAATATTTTATAGCAAAAGTAGAGCAAGATTGAGTCATGCTATGGCACTCCATAATTTCAAACAATTGCAGTAATGGATCAACTACAACTATAGCTACAAAATATCCTTACTGAACATCTCCAAAATATACATGGATCTCTCTGTAGTATCAAGTTTACATGGCAACAAAATTACAGCAGACAAGGACTTGGAAATCACCAAGTCCCTGAAATCAGAAATATTATGGGGCCTACTTTGCATGCTTGTCCTAGTCACCACAGAGATCACAAAAATTCATGGACTACACCACTGGAAAGATGGCATGGCGTACTTCAAAACACATGTATAGCTCATGCCCAAAAGATGCACAGGTTAAATGATACAAAAATGACAAATCTTCAAGTTCTGTCAAGAACCAGAGAATAACAGCAACTAGCCCTCTTCCAACAGAGATTTGGGCATCAAGATGACCTCTAATGAACATGGTGCAATTGAACAAAATGAAGAGAATCACGGGGCGAACAAATTGACGTATTACACGCGCGACTCGGAGCTACATGCAAGAAGTTATAGCTATACGAACAGAGGCACTTGCTGATGAAATTCCATGACTTCGAAAAAATAGAGGGGCGAGGAAAGTCAACGGGGGCTACCAGATCGGATCGAGCCCGTGGCTCTCGAGCTCGTGCTCGTCGCCGGTCGGGAGGGAGGAGGAGGCCGGA
>NC_057805.1:356976206-356983569 GCF_018294505.1 Triticum aestivum
GGCTGATGACGTGGCGCGCTGCGATTCGTTGGGGCGCGGCGGCGGACGTGTCCGGCGGGGTACGGACGCGTCCGGCGGCGCGGAGGGATTTTTTCTAGGGTTGGACTGAGAATGTATTTCGGGATGTCCACATATTTATAGGTAGAGGGAGCTAGGAGGCTCCAAATGAGGTGCGGTTTTCGCCCACACGATCGTGATCGAACGACCTAGAGCATGGAGGAGAGTTTGGTTGGTTTTGGGCTGATTTTGGAGGGGGTTTTTGCTGGACACTCAAATGGACATTGCGGATGCCCGGTTAACCGTTGGAGTACCAAACGACCTCCAAATGGAACAAAACTTGACCGGTAGTCTCCGGGTGGTATATTAAGACCACTTGACAAGCCTCGGTCCATTCCGAGAAAGTTTGACACACGCACACGAAAGAAAACAAGAGGGGTGCACCGGAGGAGATAGGAGCGCCGGATTGCAAAACGGACAACGGGGAAAATGCTCGGATGCATGAGACAAACACGTATGCAAATGCAATGCACATGATGACATGATATGAAAATGCATGACATGACAAAATACAAAACGAAAGACAAAACCCGACAACGGAGGGAATATCATAACACATAGCCGGAAATGGCAAGAGTCAGAGTTACAAATATGGCAAGTTACATGCGGGGTGTTACAACACTCCACCACTACGAGAGGATCTCGTCCCGAGATCTAGGACTGAAAGAACTCCGGATATTCGGAACGGAGATGGTCCTCGCGTTCCCAGGTGGCTTCCCGGTCGGAATGGTGCGACCACTTCAGTTTCAGGAATTTGATAGACTTGTTGCGAGTCTTGCGCTCAGTTTCTTCAAGAATAGCAACGGGGTGCTCATGATAAGACAAATCTTCTTGGAGGTCAATCTCTTCGAAGTCGATAGTGCGCTCAGGCGTCTTGAAGCACTTGCGGAGCTGTGACACGTGGAACACATCGTGCACGTTCGCGAAGTTGGAAGGAAGCTCAAGTTGATAGGCGAGGTCGCCTCTTTTGCCAATGATCTTGAAAGGACCCACGTATCCAGGGGCAAGCTTCCCTTTGATACCGAAGCGACGAGTGCCTTTCATTGGAGAGACGCGGAGGTAGACATGGTCTCCGATCTCGAAAGCCAAATCACGATGCTTACTATCATAGTAACTCTTCTGGCGCGATTGCGCGGCTTTGAGATTATCACGGATGACTTTACACATTTCTTCAGCTTCAGTGATTAAGTCATTGCCAAGAAGTTGGCGTTCACCAGTCTCTGACAAATTGAGAGGAGTACGACACTTTCTGCCATAGAGAATCTCGAATGGGGCCTTGCCCGAACTCGCTTGGAAGCTGTTGTTGTAGGAGAATTCAGCATATGGAAGACAATCTTCCCATTTCATGCCAAAGGAAATGACACAAGCCCTGAGCATATCTTCAAGAATTTGATTGACTCGCTCGACTTGGCCACTAGTTTGAGGATGGAAAGCTGTGCTGAAGCGAATGTTAGTGCCCATGGCCTTCTGGAAGGAGTCCCAGAACTTGGAGGTGAAGATGCTTCCACGATCTGAAGAAATCAATTGTGGAATGCCGTGCAAGGAGACAATTCTGGAGGTGTAAAGCTCTGCCAGCTGAGCTGCTGTGATGGATTCTTTGATTGGAAGGAAATGAGCCACTTTAGAGAGCTTGTCAATGACAATGAAGATAGCATCATTTCCGCGCTTGGACTTTGGAAAACCAGTCACGAAGTCCATTTCGATATGATCAAACTTCCATTCCGGGATAGCAAGAGGTTGGAGGAGACCAGCTGGTCGTTGGTGTTCTGCTTTCACTCTTCGACAGACATCACATTCATTCACGAATTGAGCAATTTCTCGCTTCATTCGAGTCTATCAATATGACTGCTTGAGGTCCTGATACATCTTCGTACTCCCAGGATGAATGGACAAAAGAGAATTGTGCGCCTCGTTCATTATGACTTTCCTTAGATCACCTTTAGGAACCACAATCCGGTCCTCGAAGAATAAGGTGTCTCTGTCATCAATGCGATAGCACTTGTATTTGGAAAGGCCCTTATCGATACCACGTTTCACCTTCTTCACCATGGCATCAAGGAGTTGTGCCTCACGAATTTGATCTTCCAAAGTAGGAGAGACTATGAGGTTGGCAAGAAAGCCTTGAGGAACAACTTGGAGATTCAGCTTGCGGAAAGCTTCACAAAGATCCGGTTGGAAAGGCTTGAGAATTAAGCTGTTGCAATAAGCCTTCCTGCTTAAAGCATCTGCAATGACATTGGCCTTGCCTGGAGTATATTCGATACTCGGATTGTACTCTTGAATCATTTCGATCCATCGAGTCTGCTGAGGTTGAGGTTGGGCTGAGTGAAGATGTACTTGAGACTCTTGTGATCGGTGAAAATGTCCACTTGTCTTCCCAACAAGAGATGTATCCACGTTATCAATGCATGGACAACTGCCGCCAACTCAAGATCGTGAGTGGGGTAGTTCTTCTCGTTGGGCTTCAACTGACGAGAGGTATAGGCCACAACTTTCTTCTCTTGCATTAACACAACACCGAGACCTTGGAGAGAAGCATCACAGAAAACTTCATACGGCTTGGATTCATCAGGAGGAGTCAAGACAGGAGCTGTGACTAGTTTCTCTTTGAGAGTGTTGAAAGCAACGTCACACTCAGGAGACCAGACATATTTCACATGCTTCTGTAGGAGGTTGGAAAGAGGCTTTGCAATCTTTGAGAAATTCTCAACGAATCTTCGGCAATAGCTTGCAAGACCAAGAAAACTGCGAAGCTGCTTGACATTTTGAGGAGGTTCCCAATCCACAACTGCGGACACCTTCTCGGGGTTAACAGCGATGCCCTTGGCAAAGATGATGTGACCAAGGAAAAGAACTTCATCAAGCCAAAACTCACATTTAGAGAACTTCGCATAGAATTGATACTCTCTGAGCTTATCGAGCACCAATCGCAAATGTTTGGCATGATCCTGCTTGTTCTTGGAGAAGACCAAGATATCGTCGAGATACACCAGAACGAATTCATTGGTATAGGGGTTGAAGATGAAATTCATCATCCGAGAGAACACCGGAGGAGCATTGACAAGGCCGAAAGACACGACAGTATATTCATAAGAACCAAAGCTTGTTCTGAATGCTGTCTTGGGAATATCTTCTTCACGAATGCGAATATGATGATAACCCATACGAAGGTCAAGCTTCGAGAATACTTTAGCACCTTTGAGTTGCTCAAATAGCTCATTGATGTTGGGAAGTGGATACTTGTTCTTGATTGTCTTCTTGTTCAATGGACGGTAGTCGACACAAAGTCGGTCCGTGCCATCCTTCTTCTTGACAAAAAGAACACCACAACCCCATGGAGAAGAACTCGGTCTGATCAAACCCAGACGCTCTTGTTCATCGAGCTGTTTCTTCAATTCCTTCAGCTCGTTGGGTCCAAGCTTGTATGGACGCTTGCAAACGGGTTCAGTGCCAGGCTCCAGTTTGATAACGAACTCAACTGGCCGATGAGGAGGCATACCCGGAAGCTCTTCTGGAAAGACATCTTGATACTCGCAAACGACTGGAATTTGAGAGATGGCATTCAATTCGCCCTTCTCATTGAGAGAGAAAAAACGAATGGTTTCATCACGAGCGGCAAAAATAATCACATCCTCAGACGAGTGTGTCAATTGAATTTCCCTGGCAGCACAATCAAGTTGAGCCTTGTGCTTAGAAAGCCAGTCCATCCCAAGAATTAGATCAATATCCGAGTCACCAAGAACAATTGGAGAAGACTGAAATTTATAGTCGCCCATCTTGATGGACACATCCGGAACCATCATACTAGAACTCAAACGTTTACCCGGAGAAACGACATCCATGGGTTTACTCAGATGAGAACAAGTGAATTCATGCTTGGCAAAAAACGGTCTTGACATGAAACAAAGCGATGCACCAGTATCAAAAAGAACTTTTGCGGGAATATCATTAACAGGAAGATTACCCATTATCACATCAGTAGATTCCTCCGCTTGAGCTGCATTCATCATGTTCACCTTTGCAGACTTTGGATTATGCTTGACCACTGCATTGCTGGAAGATCTGACAGGAGGAGGAGGAAGACGCCTCTGGTTGAAGCACTTGTTAGCATAGTGACCTTTCTGCTGACATTTGTTGCAAGTCACCTCCGAGAGTGGACGGTGATAAGGAGCATTGGACTTTGGAGCTTGATTCTGAGACTTGTTCTGATAGCCAGAGTTGGAAGAGTTGGAAGAACCATGGCCACCTTTGTTCTTCTGCTGGTAAGGCTGACGAAACGGAGGAGGAGGAGGCAACCAGAACTTTTGTTGCTTAGCTGTCACAAGTGAGGAAGAAGAAGATTGAACTGCGTCTCTGACTCTCTTCTTAGAAGCCTCACACTTGAGCTGAGCAGCCTCTTGCTTCAGTGCCATATTGTAGAATTGATCAAACTGAGTAGGCTCAACAAGAACGAGAGCTAACTGCAGATCCTCTTTGAGGCCACCTCTGAAGTGATAGATCATGCTCTTTTCATCAGGAACGTCTTGTTTAGCGAAGCGAGCAAGTTTCTGAAACTGAATGTTGTATTGATACACAGACATGTTGCCTTGCTTGAGATTGCGGAACTCCTCACGCTTGCTCTCAACAACACTTTGTGGAATGTGGTGCGCTTTGAAGTCCCAACAGAAGTCAGTCCAAGTGATCACACGACCTCCTCTGGAATCTTTGTATTGTTGATACCAATCAGCAGCTTGGTCCTTGAGCTGGAAAGAAGCAAACTTGACATAGTCCTTAGGCCTGACATTGCTACATTCAAAATGCTTGTTGATGTCCACGAGCCAATCATCGGCATCCGTGGCCTCGGCATAGTAACTGAAAGACTTGGGCTGATTTGCGAGAAACTGGTTGAGAGTGGCAAAGTGAAACTGATTGTTGCCTTGACCTTGATTGCCTTGATTGCCTTGCCCTTGAGTACGTTCTTGCAAGAGTTGCAGAATCATCTGAGCATTGGCGTTGGTGGCTGCCATGATTGCTTGCCATGCCTCCGGAGGTGGAGGTGTTGGCGGAGGGTTCGCTTGACTCCCTTCATTGCGATCCGGATTCTGACGCGTTGGCGGAGCCATCCTGAAGAGGGTGACATCCGTTAGCATCTTGATAGACAAATAGATAAGTAGAATCAACGGATAGAAATTGCAACATATGGTCTTCACAATAAAGATTCGAACGAAGATGAACGAATGAATTCCGTAGTAAATCATCACACTTCCATAAGTTGAGAAGCCACTTCAAAAAGATATGGAATCAACATATGAATTCGAAGTAACTCGAATACCACAATACAAAATAGAACAAAGTATTGGCTTGCAAAATAAGCCGGAACAAACATACGATAGACATGTCGTCCGAAGTTTTCGTGGTGGGGCCCACACGGGCTCAATCGTACAGCACCATCATGTACAAGGCTGTGCACATGACATACGAAGCGTCCCCGAGTCGGCATAGCCATGGACTCTTTAAGACACAACGAGACCACTGTAAAATCGACCGTATACAGGTGGACCACTAGACGTCGAACCCCAATCTCATATCATGCGTCTGTCGGAAAGATATCCTAAGGCTACTTGAATTCCCACTTATAAACTCCCGAAACTTCCTGGTTATGCAATCTGGTGTAGGGGATACAGGGGACACAAAATATATCACCCAAACTAGCAATCCCTAGATCCAGCTGTATCCATCCGTCAACACATAACCAAGAAACCTTCGGAAATCGTTTACCTCAACCTTCGAAAAACATCCGTTATACAAGTTATGGCAATACTCCTGAACTCCCGCCCCAGTACTGGGCGGCGTCGAGGTGATCTCACCAACAACTACATAAAAGAGATTTCGATGTCGGCGAAACTCAGGTATTCCAGAACTGCAACGATAAAATTGTGACGACAACACCTCGGAGCTCAACTCCCCGGGACACTGCCACAACCCCTAAATGTCAGGAGGCACCAAGAACAATGTTCTCGTCACAAAACCATCGGAACGATTCCAAGATACCCGCGTGATCCTAATTTTTTTTTTGTGAAATTTGAGGAGAGAATAGTCAAAACTTCTACGTCAGGAGACCTCACCAGAGCAACGAAGGGACTGAGGAGTAAAAAGAATCCTACTCTCCGATATATATAATCCTAAGACTCAAAACATTTTTGTTCTAGACTCAACAACGCCAGCGATTCGATCAAGCAGGGGGCTCCTAAGTCGGGGATGGCACTGATTACCAACTTGTAACGCCCACGATGCGGCTATATCTCCCACGTGTCGAGGCACGACTTAGAGGCATAACCGCATAGTGGTTTTGTCGCAAGAAGGGTCATCTTCACACAATCCCATGTAATGAACAAGAATGGGATAAAGAGTTGGCTTACAATCGCCACTTCACACAATACATAAATATTATTCATACATCATCCAAATACAAGCATATAGACCGACTACGGTCAAAATCCAGATGAAAATAAGATAACCCCAAATGCTAGATCCCCGATCGTCCCAACTGGGCTCCACTACTGATCATCAGGAAAAGACACATAGTAACGACCACGGTCCTCGTCGAACTCCCACTTGAGATCGACGCCATCATCTGCACTGGCATCGTCGGCACCTGCAACTGTTTGGTAGAATCTGTGAGTCACGGGGACTCAGCAATCTCACACCCGCGAGATCAAGACTATTTAAGCTTGTAGGAAAGGGTGATGTAATGAGGTGGAGCTGCAGCGGCAAAAGCATATATGGTGGCTAACTTGCGCAAATGAGAGCGAGAAGAGAAGCAACGGAACGGACGTCATCTAGCAATGACCAAGAAGTGATCCTGAACACCTACTTACGTCATACATAACTCAGACCGTGTTCACTTCCCGGACTCCCCCGAGAAGAGACCATCACGGCTACACACGCAGTTGATGTATTTTAATGGGGTCAAGTGACAAGTTATCTACAATCGGACATTAACAAATTCCCATCTGCCTCATAACCGCGGGCACGGCTTTCGAAAGATAATACCCTGCAGGGGTGTCCCAACTTAGCCCATCATAAGCTCTCACGGTCAACGAAGGATAAACCTTCTCCCGGAAAAACCCGATCAGTCTCGGAATCCCGGTTTACAAGACATCTCGACAATGGTCAAACAAGACCAGCAAAGCCGCCTGAATGTGCCGACAAATCCCGATAGGAGCTGCACATACCTCATTCTCAGGGCACACCGGATAAGTCAAGCTACGAGTAAAACCAGACCTCGAGTTTCCCCGAGGTGGCCCCGCAGGCTGCTCGGTTCGGA
>NC_057805.1:356983764-356985982 GCF_018294505.1 Triticum aestivum
GGGGGGGGGTTAAAATAAGATGACCCTCGGGCTCGCGAAAACCCGGGGGAAAAGGCTTAGGCGGCAAATGGTAAAACCAAGGTTGGGCCTTGCTGGAGGAGTTTTATTCAAGGCGAACTATCGAGGGGGTCCCATAAGTCACCCGACCATGTAAGGAACGCAAACTCAAGGAACATAATCCCGGTATATCAGTAACTAGGGCGGCAAGAGTGGAACAAAACACCAGGCATAAGGCCGATCCTTCCACCCTTTACCAAATATATATAGATGCATTAATTAAATAAGAGATATTGTGATATCCCAACATATCCATGTTCCGACATGGAACAACTTCAACTTCACCTGCAACTAGCAACGCTATAAGAAGGGCTGAGCAAAAGCGGTAGCTTAGCCAAACAACGGTTTGCTAGGAAAGGATGGTTAGGGCTGACATGGCTAAAATGGGAGACATGAAATAGCAAGTGATAGGTAGCGGAGCATGGCAATAGAGCGAACAACTAGCAAAGCAAAGATAGAAGTGATTTCGAGGGGTGGTCATCTTGCCTGCAAGATTCTTAGAGTTATCGAAAGCTTGATCCTCGTAAGCGTACTCGATAGGTTCCTCGTTCACGAACTCGTCTCCCGGCTCTACCCAAGACAAGAACACAAACAAACGGAACCAAAATCAACAACGAGAAATGCACAAGCAACATGATGCAAAACATGTATGATATGCAAGATATGATATGCGATGCATATCCGTGCTCCGGAAGGAAAATGATGAACATGGCAGTAACTTGGCAAACCAAGCATGCCACTGGAAAGATGAGATGATTTCGGTCGAAATCGATATAAAGATCACCGGAATCGGATGCACGGTTTGCAAATGGCGAGCAAAACAAGAATGACACGAATCTGCGATAAACAGCAAGATAGCACTTAAAATACAACAAGTAACAATGCTACAGCACCCCAACATAACAACAAAGCACATGGCAGTAATCTACAGGAGATGCTTGACAAAAGATGAACACTGAGCTACGGCTAGTTCACAACATATCAAGCTCAAACAAGCATGGCAAAAGTGCAAAAGATTACAGGTTCACAGACAGTGAAAAACTGGGCATGGCAGAAAATAGCATCAGGTAGCAATGTTCAGAGCACGAAATCAACATCCTACAGGAACTTAACATAGCAAAACAAGGCATCGTAGAGTTCTACTAAATGCACATGACAAAAGTCCCTTACTGACCATAAGCCAAAAAGGATCAGAAGATATGATGGCAAGCATGTAAACATAGCAAGTTTCGTTATCAGGTTCCAGACTTGGCAGAAAACAGAGCATGACAGAAATATTAATATGTAGGCCTCTTTGTGAGCTTGACGCACTCACTACAGAGCAATACATGACAAACCAAGCATACCTACAGCAAGATGGAATGTTTATGAAGCTATCCATGGCAAGAACAATTGCATAGCATGTATGGATAAACTACAATAAGCTTGGCAAGATTGCAAATCATGTTAAGAATCTGCCAGAAATATTTTATAGCTAAAGTAGAGCAAGATTGAGTCATGCTATGGCACTCCATAATTGCAAACAATTGCAGGAATGGATCAGCTACAACTATAGCTACAAAACATCCTTACTATGATCTCCAAAATATACATGGATCTCTCTGTAGCATCAAGTTTACATGGCAACAAAATTACAGTAGACAAGGACTTAGAAATCACCAAGTCCCTGAAATCAGAAATATTATGGGGCCTACTTTGCATGCTTGTCCTAGTCACTACAGAGATCACAAAAATTCATGGACTACACCACTGGAAAGATGGCATGGCGTACTTCAAAACACATGTATAGCTCATGCCCAAAAGATGCACAGATTAAATGATACAAAAATGACAAATCTCCAAGTTCTGTCAAGAACCAGAGAATAACAGCAACTAGCCCTCTTCCAACAGAGATTTGGGCATCAAGATGACCTCTAATGAACATGGTGCAATTGAACAAAATGAAGAGAATCACGGGGCGAACAAATTGACGTATTACACGCGCGACTCGGAGCTACATGCAAGAAGTTATAGCTATACAAACAGAGGCACTTGCTGATGAAATTCCATGACTTCGAAAAAATAGAGGGGCGAGGAAAGTCAACGGGGGCTACCAGATCGGATCGAGCCCGTGGCTCTCGAGCTCGTGCTCGTCGCCGGTCGGGAGGGAGGAGGAGGCCGG